>NC_087213.1:794191-804191 GCF_015104395.2 Macrobrachium nipponense | reverse complement strand
TCGAGCGATACGAAACGTCGGCATTTTAATAAAACGTAAATAAACAAAACACCTTTCCGTGAATTCTAAATTGTCTACTGCCTGAGCGCATGCCCCTGCCCTTAGATGTATGTATGTATGTATGTATGTATGTTTAAATAATATGTACATAAACTTGATCACTTACACAATTGGACTGTGCATTCATACAAAGAATAGCAGGACCTCCTTTAAACAGTAACTAACCAAGATTTTATTTACAAAAGGTTCGAACTTTCAAGGACTAATCTGTCCCCATCGTTTGGCTACAGGTCGATGGGGACAGCCTAGTCCTTGAATGCTTGTAGTTTTTGTAAGTAAAATCCCCATTAGTTAACTCAATGTTTAAGTGAGGATCTTTTATTCTTTGTATAAATAGATAAATGGATAGATAGCTAGATAGATAGATAGATAAATAGATAGATAGATAGAAGCGTTTTGACATTGAAAGTCTTACCTTTAATAAAATCCACGGCCTGTTCCAGCCCGTAAGTATCCTTGTCACAGTCGTCCAGGATATGAGCTCCAATCCTGACCCCTGGAATGAAGTCCACCTGGTCGTTGATGAAGTCCAGGGTGTAGAGCATTGCCTCCAGTGCCTGGACTCCCCCTTGGGGCATTATGGGACCACACACCTCCTCGTTGCCCCTCTCGTGAACCATCATCAGCCCGCCCAAGAGGATGTCTCCCTCCACCACCACGACTTTTTTGGCAGGGCGCGTCCGGTTCACTTGAGAGAGATCTTTGCTCTCGGCTAAGCGTCTGGTTCTGACGGTTTCGCTCGCTCTTCTCATATTGTCCTTATTACCTTTGTCGTATATTGAGTGTCTACGGTACTCATTGGTGTCAAGACGGGAGGGAGACGCGGAGGAGGTCACGCAGGGCCTTACTCCCTGAAGAAGGAGGGTGGTCGCCAGCAGGCAGACGAAGGAAGTCACTGTCAGGAGGCATTTCAGAGGGTCCCCCACCAGCATGATATATTTCACCGGTCGCCCTTCGGGAGGGGAGAAGCGAGGTCTTCGCGCATGAGCTGTCTGTCACTCGAAGAGTTGACAGTGACAGAGAACTGTCTCGATTATAAGTTTTGCTTTCCACACTTAAGACATTGCTCGTTAATTAACTTTTTTTTTTTTTTTTTTTTTTTTTTGTTTTTTTTTTTTTGTTTTTTTTTTTTTTTTTTTTTTTTTTTTTTTAAGTGTCAGCTATCTGCACACACGGAGGGCGAGACATATAGTGTGATCCATCTTGGCTGTCGATCGAGTCTTGTCGCGCTTTTTTCGCGAATCACATCAATTATCTTGAATAAAAGAAAATTTTTAGTGTTTCCCTATTTTCAGTGGGTAACTTCGAAAACTTTAGAGTTAGATTCATAGGACTCTATAGTTTCCCTCATCGCTTCGTTCGTACCATAACGTACCTGGAAGAAAGAAAAAGAATACATTATTCTTTCTCTTCATCTTGTATGATTCTGTTGAAATTTTGTTTACATCTAATGAATAATAATTAACCTTAAAAATAAAAAAAAAAACATGGAAGATAATTATGTATATATATATATATATATATATAGTATATATATATATATATACATACATATACATATATATAAATATGCTATGGTATAATAGTACAGTTATATATATATATATATATATATATATAGTCTAGATATACTATAATATATATATATTAGAGAGAGAGAGAGAATAGATTTGAGAGAGAGAGAGAGAGAGAGAGAGAGAGAGAGAGAGAGAGTTGAAATTAAAGAAGGAACTGAAGAGGCTAAGAGAACTTTCTTTTTTATGACCGAAAGCGAATGAAATCCCTCGGGGGAAGTTTGGACGTTTCTTGAAAAATGTTTTTGGAAAAAAGAGTTGGGTGAAGAAGAAGAAGAAGAAGAAGAAGAAGAAGAAGAAGAGAAGAAGAAGAAGAAGAAGAAGAAGAAGAATAGAAAAATTGTGAGCAAAGTGTGGCAGTTTTAGCAACAATCATGATAGATTGTTAAAATCATAATTTGTATGATTACCCAGATATAGATGGTGGGAAGAGGATACTCCCCTTCTTCGTGGGGGGAATAATAATAATAATAATAATAATAATAATAATAATAATAATAATAATAATAATAATAATAATAATAATAATTGTATAAGGAGAAACTAGACCCTCTCTTAAACGCATCATCTTTAATAGGATGATTACATCGTTTGAGTTGACTCTATAAATAATTTTAATAAATTTCCCTTATAAACCCCTTCCCTATAACTTTAATGTTAGACAGTATTTAGTCAGTTCTAAATATTGTTATTTTCTCTTCCATGCTACTAATGAAGTATAATTGGCCAATGTTCAGACTTTCATAAAGAGAAACACATAACAGTTCAGTGGTTCCCAAAGTGGGCGGTACCGCCCGCCAAGGGGTTGGATTGGAGGCGACAGGCTGGGATTATGGGAATTTAATTCTAAGCAATAAATAGCTTGTGTGTGTGTGTGTGTGTTTTACACACACACACACACACAAGCTTGTTCGTAAAAAAAAAAAAAGCTTGTGGCTTTTTTTTTTACACACAAGTTTGTTCGTAAAAAAAAAAGCTTGTGGCTTTTTTTTTTTACGAACAAACAAATTGTATACTAAATTAGGTATTATTTCGAAATACGTCTTTGTATTTAATGTGAAGTAATTTAGAAATGTACGCATGTGTGTATCGGGGGAAGGTGGGTGCTAGGAATCCATCTGGAATCCAGCCTGAAAAAGTTTGGGAAACTGATTTACTGCATTCCACATTCAGTGCGCAAGAGAAGGTAGTGAAACGTGGGTTCATAAAGCCGTAGAGTTTTGCCATCTCAACCTTCCCTAAACTTATGAGTCTTCCCGCGGAATCCACCCCACTAAAGTCGTTGCTCCATCAAAGGTTTCCTTCATATCTCTCCCAAATTCTGGCACCTGTTGCCGGTTAGGAGGTACATTATTTGGTGTTATTCGTTGTCTCTTTTTTTTGTTGCAAGATCCTGGTAACCCTCGGACGAACATTGTAACTAAAACAAAAGCGTGATAATGTCCGTTCTTGGAGATGGTAATAGGAATGGTACATTAAATTTGATCAGATTTTGAATTTAACGTATAAAATCTTAGGACGAAGTTAATACTAACAATAATAAGGATAACAACGATATATTAATAATAATAATCCAGAATTATATAGATAAATTCTTTTGTTTTCATCTTTTACATATATTACAATTTACAGTTTTTCACGATTTTGTAAATTTCGAAGCAATAATAATAATAATAATAATAATAATAATAATAATAATAATAATAATAATAATAAAAATAAAAATAATAATAATAATATCCACAAATATATCAGCTAATTGTAAAATATCACAATTTATTTATAGAATTGTGGTCTTTTATTATATAGTAATATCTCTCATTAACAGTTTCTTAGAAAAAGTAAATAATAATAATAATAATAATAATAATAATAATAATAATAATAATAATAATAATAATAATATAATAATAATAGGAGCCAGATACAGAGAGAACAAAGATCCCTTCCATGAAAGCCTACAACACCAAGAAATTAAGGGAGAAAACAAGTGAGGTCAATGAAATAATGGGCCTAATACACACCACCAGTATCACAGAAACAAATAACTTGACATATGCAGGAGCAAGATTAGTAGCAGAACTGATGGGGATTCGAACACCACACCACCGTCACAACCCAACCCGACAGAAACCAAAACAGCAACCTCCTTGGAAAAGGCGCCTGGAAAAAGCAAATCTTGGTGATGAGATCTGACTTGAGTAAACTGAAAGAGATGGCAGAAAAAAGGCTAAGAAGCAAGAAAACAAGGGAGGAACTCAACGAGAAATACAAAGTACAAGAGAGGGGACTAAACAACACAATAGAAGATGTAAAACAGAGGCTTAAGGCCAAAGCACACAAGATCCAACGGTACATGAAACAGGAATAAGGGATACCAACAGAACAAACTATTCGGAACCAACCAGAAAAGACTATACAGCCAACTAAGAGGGGAAGACAACCACCCAGAAATTCCTGAAGCCGAACCAAGTAAGAGACTCTGGGAAAACATATGGAGCAATCCGGTATCACACAACAAACATGCAACATGGCTCCAGGAAGTCAAGGAAGAAGAAACAGGGAGAATAAAACAAAGATTCACAGAGATCACGACAGACACAGTCAGACACCAACTAAAGAAAATGCCAAACTGGAAAACCCCAGGTCCCGATGAAGTCCATGGATACTGGCTCAAAAACTTCAAGGCCCTACATCCACGAATAGCAGAACAACTCCAGCATTGTATCTCAAATCACCAAGCACCCAAATGGATGACCACAGGAAGAACATCCTTAGTACAAAAAGACAAGAGTAAGGGAAATATAGCCAGTAACTACAGGCCTATCACCTGCCTACCAATAATGTGGAAGTTACTAACAGGTATCATCAGTGAAAGGCTATACAACTATTTAGAGGAGACAAACACCATCCCCCACCAACAGAAAGGCTGCAGAAGGAAGTGTAGGGGCACAAAAGACCAGCTCCTGATAGACAAAATGGTAATGAAGAACAGTAGGAGAAGGAAAACCAACCTAAGCATGGCATGGATAGACTATAAGAAAGCCTTCGACATGATACCACACACATGGCTAATAGAATGCCTGAAAATATATGGGGCAGAGGAAAATACCATCAGCTACCTCAAAAATACAATGCGCAACTGGAATACAATACTTACAAGCTCTGGAATAAGACTAGCAGAGGTTAATATCAGAGAGGGATCTTCCAGGGCGACTCACTGTCCCCACTACTCTTCGTAGTAGCCATGATTCCCATGACAAAAGTACTACAGAAGATGGATGCCGGGTACCAACTCAAGAAAAGAGGCAACAAAATCAACCATCTGATGTTCATGGACGACATCAAGCTGTATGGTAAGAGCATCAAGGAAATAGATACCCTAATCCAGACTGTAAGGATTGTATCTGGGGACATCAGGATGGAGTTTGGAATAGAAAAATGCGCCTTAGTCAACATACAAAAAGGCAAAGTAACGAGAACTGAAGGGATAAAGCTACCAGATGGGAGCAACATCAAACACATAGATGAGACAGGATACAAATACCTGGGAATAATGGAAGGAGGAGATATAAAACACCAAGAGATGAAGGACACGATCAGGAAAGAATATATGCAGAGACTCAAGGCGATACTCAAGTCAAAACTCAACGCCGGAAATATTGATAAAAGCCATAAACACATGGGCAGTGCCAGTAATCAGATACAGCGCAGGAATAGTCGAATGGACGAAGGCAGAACTCCGCAGCATAGATCAGAAAACCAGGAAACAAATGACAATACACAAAGCACTACACCCAAGAGCAAATACGGACAGACTATACATAACACGAAAGGAAGGAGGGAGAGGACTACTAAGTATAGAGGACTGCGTCAACATTGAAAACAGAGCACTGGGCAATATCTGAAAACCAGTGAAGACGAGTGGCTAAAGAGTGCATGGGAAGAAGGACTAATAAAAGTAGACGAAGACCCAGAAATATCAGAGACAGGAGAAAGACAGAAAGAACAGAGGACTGGCACAACAAACCAATGCACGGACAATACATGAGACAAACTAAAGAACTAGCCAGCGATGACAATTGGCAATGGCTACAGAGGGGAGAGCTAAAGAAGGAAACTGAAGGAATGATAACAGCGGCACAAGATCAGGCCCTAAGAACCAGATATATTCAAAGTACGATAGACGGAAATAACATCTCTCCCATATGTAGGAAGTGCAATACGAAAAATGAAACCATAAACCACATAGCAAGTGAATGCCCGGCACTTGCACAGAACCAGTACAAAAAGAGGCATGATTCAGTGGCAAAAGCCCTCCACTGGAGCCTGTGCAAGAAACATCAGCTACCTTGCAGTAATAAGTGGTACGAGCACCAACCTGAGGGAGTGATAGAAAACGATCAGGCAAAGATCCTCTGGGACTATGGTATCAGAACGGATAGGGTGATACGTGCAAATAGACCAGACGTGACGTTGATTGACAAAGTCAAGAAGAAAGTATCACTCATTGATGTCGCAATACCATGGGACACCAGAGTTGAAGAGAAAGAGAGGGAAAAAATGGATAAGTATCAAGATCTGAAAATAGAAATAAGAAGGATATGGGATATGCCAGTGGAAATCGTACCCATAATCATAGGAGCACTAGGCACGATCCCAAGATCCCTGAAAAGGAATCTAGAAAAGCTAGAGGCTGAAGTAGCTCCAGGACTCATGCAGAAGAGTGTGATCCTAGAAACGGCACACATAGTAAGAAAAGTGATGGACTCCTAAGGAGGCAGGATGCAACCCCCGGAACCCCACACTATAAATACCACCCAGTCGAATTGGAGGACTGTGATAGAGCAAAAAAAAAAAATAATAATAATAATAATAATAATAATAATAATAATAATAATAATAATAATAATAATAATAATAATAATAATAAAAAGTTAAGGAAAGAAAAGAGAAAGAAAAAATGCAGCCTGAGAAGGAAAGACCGAAACCAGGAAAACCAATACAAACATTTTAAATTCTTTACTTCCTCCAGCTGCTTACACGACGTTGTATTGTCAGTTTCCGTTTAGTTACGAGATGCTTTTCGTATTGGTTCGTTCCCTCTATTATTCGTGTGAGTGGCTTTTGACGATTTATTTCGTACGGTTTTCTTCTTTTCGTCTTACTTTTATTTAGCGGTGGTTTATTTGCGCTTTTTTTTGTGGAGCATTAATTTCGAGGTTTGGAACATTGAACTGGAATAATTGTGTTTTGTCATTTTTTTCTATTTTGTTCTTCAAAATGACGAGAGATTTTTATGGGTTAATGCTTGTATATGAATGAAATATGTGTATATATATATATATATATATATATATATATATATATATATATATATATATATAATATATATATATATATATATATATATATATAGCGAATCCCACAGGAAAATGATAGTCTGACTATCATTTTCCTGTGGATTCGCTTATTTATGAAGTCACGTGCATCTATAGTGATTTTTTAAGCATATATATATATATATATATATATATATATATATATATATATATATATATATATATATATAAAAACATGTATATGTGTGTGTGTGTGTGTGTTTTATTCAGGACTTTCGAAATTGTAATACAAGATTTTGCCTTTAATTACAATCTCTCTTTCATATCCAAGCTTCAAAGTTTTATTTTGAAATTTTTGGGACTTATTTTTATATACATTTGTGGTTACAGTCCCAAAAACTATTACTCCATAATTTTATTTTACTTGAATCTAACTAGATCGCGCATTTGGAGAAAGCTTGAGATCAACTATCTTTTCTCTCTCTCTCTCTCTCTCTCTCTCTCTCTCTCTCTCTCGCTCTCTCTCTCAGTAGTTTTGTGAAACTAATAACAAGGGTATATTAAAAAGGTTCTACATCAGTGCTTAATGTTCTTTGCACGACGTCATACGTCCCAGGGCTTGGCCTTCAGCGTAAATTTAATATTTCTGTCTTATCTTACTAATATATATATATATATATATATATATATATATATATATATATATATATATAATATATATATATATATATATATATTTGTCCTGTGCCCTCTTTTCATTTGTGTGTCTTCTGCATTCTTCTCGTCCAGGTAATGTAGCGTTTCGTCATATATATATATATATAGATATATATATATATATATATATATATATAGATATATATATACTATATGTATATATTATATATATATATATATATATATATATATACATATATATAAAGTTTTCATTAAATACGTCCAATGAAAGGACGGGCAACATCAAAGGGAGCTCATACGCTGTCATAAGTAGAGAACAAAATGCATTTTCTCGCGTGGCTTACACTGCAAATATTCAAGGATAAACCATTGCGTTATATTCTGTTTAGGGCTTCTGTACCTGCAGTTAGCAATAGGTCTTCGTAGAGAGAGAGAGAGAGAGAGAGAGAGAGAGAGAGAGAGAGAGAGAGAGATTTGGAGTAAGTGAAAAATGAAGATCAAGCTATCATCCACTTGCTGTGTCAAGTCTAAAATCGTCTAATATCTAATCTTATCATTTAGTTAGTTAGAGAGAGAGAGAGAGAGAGAGAGAGAGAGAGAGAGAGAGAGAGAGAGAGAGTTGATCAAGGCAAATTCGTGTCATTACGCTCTCAGCCAATTTGCTGCAGTTATTCTAAAGTCGTTTTGTATCGAATTCCTCTTAATTTTAACCATTTGGCAATTCAGATAACAAAGAGGCATTGTTTAGAGAAGAAAGTTGTGAAATACCATTCTGTATTCATTTTGAAATAATTGTCACTCACAAAATGAGAAGCATTACTAACGTTCTGTGATATTTCTTTCTTTTTTTACTGTGCTCTCTCCTCTATTTGTACGGAAGTAACTCAATAAAAGATGAAGGTTTCGATGACGAAATAATTGCTAAACTTAGTCGACCTTTTTTCCGTTTTTATAATTCATTATAACAGATAGGTTTAAAACAAAGTAACTCGATAAAAGATTAATGTTTCGATGGAAAAATAATCACTAAACATAATCGATTATTTCCCTTATTATAATTTATAGTAACAGACAGGTCTAAGACATATGTAACTCGATATTAGATTGTTTCGATGAAAAATTAATCACCAAACATCATTGATTATTTTCTTCATGATAATGTATTGTAACAACAGAAGGCCTAAAACATAAGTAACTCGTTAAATGATTAATGTGAAGATGGATAAAATAATCACGAAACTCAATCGATTTTCTTCCTTATAGTTCATTCTAACGAGCAGAAGGACTCTGATATCATTACGTCAGTAAAAGAAAAAATATTGACTTCCTGGGTATTTTTAGCGATAAAAAACAACCCAATCCTTCCAAAATGTTTGTCCCCGAATTTCATTCTGACTCGCTGTAACGTAGTTCCAGTTCTGTTGTATGTTGTACGTGACACGTCTGACATGTGTACCCAACATTTTCCTTTGCTCATTCGTGTATTTGACGCTTGTCTCTCCTGGTATGGCGTAGCTTTTATATATGCTTTCATTTTTGTGCTCAATATGTTGATGGCATGTATACTTTTCAGGCTGATGGTGAACTATGATTTCCCATTATTTGCTTCCACAGAATCATCTGTCTTCAAAATGAATGTGATACCAGGTGTCACGTTACTTGAGATATTATAAACCTCGTCAAAAAAATACCGGCATGTTGGACCAAACGAGAACCTACAGTAATGCCTTCTCCCATAAAACTAGGCTTTAATAAGGATTGATGAAGATAGTACCTTCCCCACAGCTATAAATATAATGTCTACATAATCAAACACCATTTCAAAGTACCGGAAGGGTTTCTCCTTTTACGAAATTGCTCTTATGGTTAATTCAGGACACTTTACTTGTTTGAAGATGTATACCTCTATAGAGATATTGTGCAGTGACTATGTTTTTGGCCCTTTTTCGTCTCGTCGAGGCGGTATCTACTTGAGTTATTATTCTCTTCTGTTTTTCTAAATTGAAAGGCGTGTAAAAGATAATCGTATGTATAAAATATATATAGAAATGTGTGTGTATTATATTTTAATCGACGTATATATATATTTATATAGTTTAATCAGCCCCTTAACTGCTGTTAAAATAAGGCATCCAGCCAGCCCTCTTCCATATTTAATCCAGCTATTTTTACCAAGTCATCTTCCATAATAGCCTTAATATCATGTCGTGTCAAGCCTCCACGAGGAGGGAGGAGATTGTCGAAAACTTTCTCCTTGCATACTTATTTCACCTTCGTATTTATTCCTTGCGTCCTGCTAGAACAATAACCATAAAGAACAACTCCATTCCTTGCAGTGTGCCCCTC
>NC_087213.1:769191-789191 GCF_015104395.2 Macrobrachium nipponense | reverse complement strand
ATAATATTAATGTTCTGTTATATAAACAAATTTTGAGTGAAACTCTTTGGTGAAACTGGTAACGTTAACGTATAATTTAAAATTTAGTTTATTCAAGGGTTATTTATTTTCGTTTTGTTATTGGTGCGGTTGGCAGAATTTGTTTGAGTGTTTCTTGTTTATGCTGGTAAGAAGGGTATTTATCGTTAATTAATGTAACTTGGTTTCATTATTAAATATTAAAGTTGCCAATTTTTAATTTTTTTTCTGTGTTTTGGAAATTAAACCATGTTTCTTATTTTATTGTCGACCTATGGAACGAACTGTTTATATTCTCTAAACCTTGGCCAATAAAGCCGTCACATAAATTGGGGGCCTGTACCCCGGGATCATTATTTTATTACGCCGTATTGGGGATTCATTTTCAGTTGAGGACAATTGTCCGCCGCAAATAAAGTTGTTCAGCATTTTTTAGTTTCACTCAAAGATTTATTGTAAACATTCTGAATACCTGGGTTATTAGGGTTAATGGTTAGAATATTGTGCGCGTCTTGAAAACCAATTTTTCCGTTATTAAGTTGTTTTATAGACGGTGCCTGCTCTTTTGGGTAATGCTAAACGGCCCCCCCCCAAGTATTGTATTTTTTCATTGTTTTCAGGGGGGGGGGTTTTCGCCCTCCACCGAGTGTTCAACGACTCCATAGAGACTCACGAAGAGACTATCCGGAAAGCTCTTGATCCATATTTGGTCCCTTTTATAATTGACAAACTACGACTTGTGCAGTCCATTTTCCACCCCTGGGTTGGACGATTACCAGGTATCGAGCGTTAGTTTAGACGATAGGGTGAGGAATTAGTTTAAAACCTTTATTTTTACTTAATTTTTTTCTCTGCGGCCAGACCGAACAAAAAGTGTTTGTAAGGTTGTCACTTCAAGTTGTTTGGAGTAAAATAAACGCTTGTTTAAGGACCAACTGGTTATTTCCTTAGTTTTCCTCCATATCAGCTTGAATCCGGGCAGGAAAAATTCTTAAAAAATTTCATTTTCACCCCTCGTGTTCTTTGAATTTACCTTTTGGCTTTCGAATCGGGACTGGTCCCTTTTTCCCTAAACCCTAAAATAAATCTTATTAACTTGTAATGCCTTGGTTTAATTTAATTTTGTCGGGGAAACCTATAAACTCGCAACATAATTTTGTATTGTGGTTTGTTAATGCATTTACTTGAATGGCGGCAGCAGGAACGTGTTAGTCTATAATTATAACTTGTAAAACAGGAATTCAATTGGTTTACTAAAGGAAGTTTTCTTTTAACTTTAAACCATGGCCTTCAATTTAAACGTTCAGGAAGTTTTGCCTGCGGATCCCTCTGCCTGAGTTAGCTCGTTTTAGCTAGTATCCAAAAATGCTAAGAAACTAGAGCTTCTCGGAGTTAAAGCTAGTCATTTATCAATTGCAACTAGGAGTTAGCCATGCGGAAGAAATGGAAAATTCGCAATCAGAATTCTTTGAGCACCATTATATGCCGTGTGGGGTTAAAACTAGGCCAATGAAGCTAGACAGTAATTTACAACATCGTGAACCCAGCAGTTACGAGCTCACGAGCAGACAGCAGGTTAGAATAGAGGCCGCCTTTCATTTCCCTTGAAACGCGAGAAACTTGCGGCACAGAAAATTAAGAATCGGAAGAGGACAAGCAGAAGAGAAAAAGGTTAGAATCCTGAGACAAACCAAATTTCGAGACTTTTAAATTAGAATTCTGTAATGGAAATAGCTTCCCATGATGCCTCATGAGGACCATTTAGGAGTTCATAAGAAACCATATTCGTTAAGAATTTTTGAATTGTTCTTTTTTGGCCCAATATGAAAAAGGAAACGGATGGGAGCAAATTTTGTTAGCCCCACTTGTCATGTATGTCATATATCAGGAAAAACCTAACCTAGGTAATACCCAAGGCACCTTTACAAAACCAGAATCTTAGTCCCTGAATGAACCTTTTACAGTAAGATAATTATAAGTAAACGGTTGGTCCTTTACCAAAAACCCAAGAAAGGTAATCAATACTTGCCCTCACTATAAATATGTCCTACGACCCGATTACCCTATTGCCATCCCTCTTCGTTAAAATTTCTGCTAAGAAACCATTTGCTACAATTCTTTACTTAAAGAGTTTTTCACGAATTTTCGGTATCCCAAAGGAAACAATACAAAGTTGATCGAGGTTCAAAATTTCAACCAGTCACCTTTTTGTGCCAGGTACTTAAAGAAAGAACTAAATATCAAACAAACCTTGTCTGCTTGCCATATCACCCCAGAGTTCCTCCAAGGGTGCCCCTCCGAGGCGTTGGCACCAAAACTTTCAAAAGTATGCTTAGGAATTTTATTTGGTTGAAAGTCAACTTGAGAGTGGGATGAGGGAATTGATTTTTCTTCTATTTTGCGATCAGGGAAGTTCCCCATGAGGTTACCCTTGGTTTTTCACCCTACGAAGATGTTGTTTGGCGGGAGGTCAGGTTTAGAGAGGACCTCTTTCAGTACTTAAAAAGAAGGAAATGGGTTTGAACACTCCTTATGAGTCTAGCCAAACCATTCAACAATATATGAATAAAACATTGAAAAGCACATTAACGCAGGTTAAGGAAAAATTGCTGGGGAGAAAGGGGAAATTAAGGGAAATTCAACAGGATCCCAATTCTTTAACTGACAGAGCAACTATGAATAAAGCTTGTAAAGTCAGAAAAATTTTTAAACCTAATGCCCTTGTTCGTAGCCCTACCTTCCATGTCCCTTGGTTCCCCTCTTAAAGCTAAGTTTGTGTTTTTTGTTGGCCCCTATTCCAATCATAAAAAATGTAAAAACAATAATACCTAACATTATCAAAACTCCAGATCGTAGAAAACTCCCACTCAGATCATTAATGTTTTTAATTTAACTAAAGGCATATCACCTCTAAGGGGAAACTGGAAACTGGTTCTAGTGAGACTGTTGTTTTTAATCTTAATTTTAAGGTAGCACACCCAGGAGAGGAAATAAAATTCATTGGAAGACCCTTATTTTGCTTTCCTTCCATGCCGACAAACCAATACAGAGGTTTCTAAAATAACCTGGATCTGTTCTTGAGGAACCACCTCCTCCTGGGCAGGAGATCAGCAAGACTTTAAAGAATTGTAATCTCTAGCCATTCAACACTCTTTAATGATTTTCCCAGGGAAAAGTGATTTGGCTGCTACATGACATCGAGCTGGTTCCTGGGGTACAAACACCCCCAATTCGTCAAGCAGTCCTAATCGTGTGGGTCCCTGAGAAGAAGTAACAAAATCAATGGAAAGGAACTAGGAAGTCGAATATCTTCTCCGGCCAATGGCTCCTAGCAAGACAGAGTACAAATCACCATGGGCTTCTTTAACCTTGCATCCTAGTTCCAAACCAAAAGAGGACCGGGTAGCTACAGATTTTTGGTTACAGACTATAGAAAGGATTAACAATGTCACAATTAAAGATTTCCTACCCATTTGCCACTCATATAGATGATTTAATTTAAAGATTCAAGTAGGACAAGCAAAGGTTTATAAACTAAGATCAGACCTCTTAAAGGGCTATTATCAGGTAGGAGTTAACTGAAAGAAAGGCCTAAGTTAAATATCTGCTTTCATTACACCCCCTTTTGGACCTCTTTCAGTACGAGGTCATGCCTTTTGGCCCCTTACCAACGCCAACCCCCATATACCTTCCAGCGCCTTGTCAAACTTCAGCATCCACCAATTTGGAGGGTTTGGCGGGGTTTTAATTGGTTACCGTTTGATATAATAAGTCACTGGACAAACTTGGGAAGGGAAAACATTTGAATAGGCGTAGAGTGTTTTTTTGTTCGTAGGTTGGAAGAAGGCGTGGGTTAACCCATAAAATCTTAAAAAATCTGTCTTCTGCTAAAGCTACTGTTACCTACTTAGGGCCACATTGGTTTGGGGATGGTAAATGTTTCGACCGAAAAAACTGCCGAACGGAGAAGCTGTTTCTAGGAGTACCCTGTTCCGACCACTAGAAAGTCACCCTTACAAAGATTCTTTAGGGTTTAGGCCTCATACTACAGGAGATTCTGTAAGAACTTTTTGCTTCAAGTTGCTGCCCACCTTTAACCACTCCTAACCAGTCCCAAAGTGGAAATTTCATTTGGACTGAAGCAAATGTCAAACTCGCTTTTGAAGCCTTTAAACAAAACTGTTTTTTGATAAACAACCCTGTTCTTGAAATCCCCCCAGATTTTAAACAAGCCTTTTATCCTTACAAACAGATGCTAGTGATGCAGGTAGCTGGAAGGGTGCTACTCCAAGAGTCAGAACGGTATACTTTCACTCCCCGTCAAGCTACACTCCCCACTAAGTTCAAGCATCACCAAAAGTCCATAACACACCATTGAGAAGGAAGGAAGCACTTTAGGTCTTGGATACTCCGCCCCTGCAAAAATATGGAATGCTACTTAACTAGGTGATTGCTGAGGTATAGTCGTTCACCGCCCAAACCCCAAAACCCTTGACCTTCCTCGACAAGAATGAAAGTCCCACCCAACCAACCAAGTCTACTACGCTGGTCCCATCTATCTGCAGAAGTTCCCTCCTGCAGAATCCGTCCACAATCCAAGGACAACATCGGAACATCATGGGCAAGATGCCTTTATCGCGACTGCCTACCGTTAAAAACGATGAATCCCCCCTTTTAACCAGTATACAGTATCGTCCAGTCCCTTCGCCTTCATTGGCTCTTTTTCTACGAGCCACACTCGTTTTGGGCTCCGTCCCCTAACTAAGGGGGAAGGTTGTCCACCCATCTGCCAGATTGAAATCTTAATTTTGTATAGCTATGATGTTTTCATGTTTTTGTGGGAAATGTTAACAGTTCCATTCCTGTACCTGTTTTTTTAAGAATACCCTAGTTATATTTTTTAGTTTGTCCTGTTTTTCAGAGTGGCCTTTTTGGTTTTTCCCCGCCACCTTCTTTTAGTTTTATTTCGGACCACCTATTTTCCTACATAGTTAGTCTCACCCTGGTCCTCCTTATGGGATAAGTTGTCCCTAATTGGTAGTAAGCTGGCTTAACTTCTTTATTTCTTTCAGTTTTTGTTAATGTATTAAATGTTTCTGTTATATAAATTTTGGATGTGAACCTTTTGGTTGAAACTTGGTAACGGTAATCCAAGAACGTATTAAAATTTAAAAGTTTTAGTTTATTAAGGGTTATTTAATTTTGTTATTGGTGCGGTTGCAGAATTGGTTTGGAGTTTCTTGTTTTCTTGGTTTTATGCTCGGTAAGAGGGTATTATTAACGTGAATTATTGTAACTTGTTTCATTATTAAATATTAACAAAGTGCTAATTTTTGTTCTTCTTGTTTTATGCGGTAAGAGGGTATTAACCGTAATTATGTAACTTGTTTCATATTAAATTAAATATTAAAGTGGCTAAGTTTTTGTTTCGGTTTTTTGGAAAATTACAAACCTTTCTTATTTTATGTTTTTTGGGGGGGAAAACCCCCCCTTTTCAAAGAACGAAGATGGAAAGAACTTTATATTCCTCTAAACCTTTGGCCACCAGAAAGCCAGTCCCACAATATTATATTATTATAATATATATTATAATATAAATTATGCTGGCGTCATTGTTTTAAATTTTACAACCTCTTTAGTGGACCACCCATACCGATTATGATGATTTTTACAAATAATGGTAATCAGAAAAATATTAACGTTTCCTGTTGAAATATTTATGGATTTAATTTACGCAATAAAAACGGTAGCAGTAGCGTTGAATATGACTATTGTGATAATTTTGACGGTGTTTTGGACAACAGCATAATCGAAGCCTCAAAAAATGAAGCCACCGACGACAACAGCGCACAAAATTTAACGAATACATAATAATTTTCAACTCAGCTCCGTTTTACTCAATAAAAACAGAACTATCTGCATAAGGAATTTATTGCATCAGTTCAGATATTTCACCTAAAACCAAAACACTTTAAACGTATGACATCACATTCTTTTACCCAGACGAGAGAGAGAAAAGGAGAGGGAGGGAGGAGAGAGAGCTGCTCTTCTGTTCAGTCCCTTCAAGTTCCCATCTGTTTTTGTTTTGGAGAAGAGTTTCAGTCCTTGAGGACAGGACAACAGAGAGAGAGAGAGAGAGAGTAACCCTGACCACTTCATGAAGAGTTCTCATCTTCTTCCATTCTTTTTCGGAGAAGAATTCATGACGCTTAAGAGACTAACTTCAAGCGCCCTGGGTCTGTCTACAAAAGCCTCTTATGAATCCCGAAAGACAAAAGCCCCCCCTCAAAAAAAAAAAAAATAGGGAAATTAAAACGCAATTGCAAAGAACCGTTTTAAGCTCTGCGCCATCTGTCACCTACTACTATTTTCCCTTATGAAGGGAGCCGTTTCAAAGGTAAATCACGTCCACTACTACTACTATTGTTCCGTTCGTGGGGGCCGTTTCAAAGGCAAATTACGTCCATACTACTGCTCATATTATTACTACTTTGATGTGCAGGGGGGCCGCTGCAATGGTAAATTACGTCTTCTACTACTACTAATATTACTAATGTTATGGGGGGTGGGGTACGTTACAAAGGCAAATCCTGTCTATTACTAATATTACTACTGCTACTTTAGATAAATATTAATACCTATCAAATTAAGACATTCGAGTATTACGGGCTGCTCTATAAGTAAGAGCCCGTGCTAGCATAAAGCCAGCTTAATCATAAATAACAACAAACATTCTGGTCATTATAGTTCTTTAAGGATCTAAAATTCATTTTGAATATATGAAGAATTTTAATTGTAATATTCACAGTGCCCTCTTAACTTCTTGAATTCTTCACACTTTATGTGTGCGTTTGACACTACTAAGCCTTTGGCCCATATGCAAGAATATGAAGAAATTCTGACGTCCGTAGCGGATTCGATCCTGCATCCAAATTATCAGAACGAGGTCAGGTTGCTGATGTGCACATGAGAAGGAACAAAGTTTATTGTTGTTTTATATAAGTTTTAAATAGATTCATGTGAAACGGGTTTCTCATATCAGAGGATTATTTTCCAACTAAACGAGTATTAAAGTCAATAAAAAAATTAATGACCTTAGAACTGTTTTAAAGGAGAAACATTAGATATATATTGTTTTAGTAAAATGAACAAATATTTCGTCCTAAAAGTAATTTGAGATATAGTTTGGGAAACTAGAAATGAACACTTTTGTGAGAGTTTGTTTACCGGGTTGCGTTTACAACTCTCTCTCTCTCTTTCTATATATATATATATATATATATATATATATATATATATATATATTATATATATATATATATATATTATATATGATTATAATCACTTTAGCACGTGATTCATCTATATATATATATATATATATATATATATATATATATATATATATATATATATATATATGTGTGTGTGTGTGTGTGTGTGTGTGTGTGTGTGTATATATATATATATACATATGTATGTATGTATGTATATATAATATGAATATTCATTTGCATATATATATATATATATATATATATATATATATATGTGTGTGTGTGTGTGTGTGTGTGTGTGTTATGTGTGTGTGTGTGTGTGTGTGTATGTGTGTGTGTGTGTATATTATATATATACATATGTATAGATGTATGTATGTATATATAATATGAATATTCATTTGCAATATATATATACATACTTATATATATATATTATATATATATATATATATAAGATATATATATATATATATATATATATGCAATATGTATACCGCATACATTCCAAAATTCGTGAAAAAATAATCCTTGGCACTCATGACTTCATTAATTCTTCAGCAGTAGCAACATGCCATTACAAAGGTTTTGGAGCAAAAGCGCAAAACCCTTTTTTCCTTTTAAATGTGTGTGAAACAAACACCCCACATTTTTCCCATTGGTGTAAAACAGCCGATAATTGTCATGATTATTCAAAAAGCGTATTTGCATTTCAGGGCTCCTGAACAAAGATAGTTTTACGTTAGGAAAACAAATTATGAAAAAGGCCGTTGTTAAATGTTTGTATCTTTGGTGACACAGATAAGAAATTTCCGTTTTAGTTTCCCTGAGTTAAAAAAAAATCTAAGTGTAATATCCATAAGATACGCTTGATAGGACTGCAAATAGAACTTCAAACATTCAAACGAAAATGCATTGCATTGTTACCATAAGGCAACTCTCCTTGCATTTTATAGTTTACTTCAATTTTCATAATTTTATTTATTAATTGTTTATTTCTATATATCTTGTCTAATAGTTGATCTCTTCATCTCTTCCTTCTGTATATCCTATTATTGTCTTCTGTGACTTCTTTCTAATGAACACCATCATGTTTTTTTGGAAGCTTGAATTTCAAGTCAATGGGCTTCTTCCAAATAAATATGTTTCATATTCTGAATAACAAATAATAATAATAATAAATAATAATAATAATAAATAATAATAATAATAATAATAATAATAATAATAATAAATAATAATAATAAAAATGAACCAAACAAAAACTTCTTTCTGTTTTCTTCTTAAGATTAAAAAAGAAACCCACAAAATCACTGTGTTACTTGTTTACTTCTAAGTATTTACATTTAATTTTACTCCACACTACAGAGTGTGGAGTAAAGTTAAATGTAAATACTTAAAAGCAAACAAGTTACTCAGTAATGTTGTGGGTTTCTTTTTCAATAATAATAATAATAATAATAATAATAATAATAATAAAAATAACATGCTATTGATAAGTCGTTGGTGTGAGTGTATTTGAGGACGTGGAATTACTTTGTTTGAGTTGAAGGAGAATCATGGGCACTCGGATCTAAAGCGTTACTCTCTATATCTTAACAAGCACGTTCCATCAACCCCCATTGTAAAAGAAGGCTTATTACTGGAATACTGGAAACTATTCTCTAATTTCCACCTACCCTTTCATTATGCAATTGTTCTAATATTTTACAAAGAAAAAGACGTAAACGGGAAAATAGAATACTAAATTTAATTCAGAATTCGAAATGGTTTAAGCTGTTTGAATCACAATGAAACCTATATTGAAATGTTTTTAGATTAAAATTAAAGATAATTTTCATAAATTAGAAACGAAATTAATACTAACGAACTAAAATTAAATTGAAATTCAGTAGACTAACTATACAGTTAATTCAGAAATCGCAATAATTAAAACTTTTTTTTATCAGAATGGAACCTTACGATATAGGCTTTATACAGCTAAAGAATAAGAGTTTTATTTAAATCAATGAAGTAAATAAACTACGCTGATTAAAGAACAATCACCTCTTTCTCCCGTTTCTATTCTTAGTCGGCACATTCTCTCTCTCTCTCTCTCTCTCTCTCTCTCTCTCTCTCTCTCTCTCTCTCTCTCTCTCAATTGACTTGTTGTGAAATCCAAGGGTAGCTTAAAAATGATTTGACATAAGTGCTCTCTCTCTCTCTCTCTCTCTCTCTCTCTCTCTCTCTCTCTCAATTCAGTTGTTGTGTAATACAAGGGTAGCTTAAAAATGATCTAACATAAGTACTCTCTCTCTCTCTCTCTCTCTCTTCGGTATTGTTGCATTTCCACCCCCTCGCTATTCTTACTTAGACAAAAGGCAACGTCATTTTGAAAAAGGACAAAAGAAGTTATTCGTGTTAATAAATTGTTTCTTTATTGTCTTGCCTCACTTTATACGCTGCCATTGTCCAATTTCATTTTTTTCATTGCGAGATATCTGCAGCGGAACAAAGGTTGGCCTGGTAATGTCTCAGCATATATATGTATGCGGCATACATAAGTGCACTGTTTTTATTACGTGTATAAATATTTCTCCTGTGTATATATATGTATGTGTGTTTTTGTGTATATGCATATGAATGTATATACAAATTGTATATTGTGTGTGGTATATATATATATATATATATATATATATATATATATATATATATATATTTATTTATATATATATATATATATACTATATATTATATACCTACATGATGTTACATATAGTATAATATTTACTATTTATACATGTGTATAATATATATACATATATCATATAATTACATTACATACATACATACATACACACACACGTATATATATATATATATATATATATATATATATATATATATATATATATATATAAGTATATAAAACATCTGAGTATACGTGTGTAAATCCTTTGAAGCAGATTATTTCTATCTAATTTCCCTACCAGATCTCAGATATATCTTAAGTTTGTTAAATTCAAAAATAATGGAAATAATAATTCACCTTTCTTCCCCCGAATAAACTTGACATTTCCGAAATCCACCGAGGATCTCCACAACCCAAAACTGTTGGCAAGACTCTTTGATTGAGACCTAACCCCTGGGAATGGAGAATCCCTTCTTCTCCTTTTTTCCTGATACATTGAGGAAATGAGCTGGGAGAGACCGGATATTTGGCAGTTTGAAAAATAGCAAACCCTTCATTACCAAGGACCCTGTGGGAAACAAATGCTAGAGAGGAAATCCTCGTGTGAATTGGTTGTTTTTTAAAGGAATATACTATATTTATGTATATACATAAATAAGGGTTTTTCCCACGAAGGAAAAATGAAAAAGCGAAAGTACTCGGCTATCTCGCTTTTTCATTTTTTCCTTCGTGGCAAAAACCTTTATTTATACATAGCATCACGTTTTATAAACTTCGTGATCAAGTTATTCATGTATATACATATATTATTAGTTATATAACTATAGATATGATATATATAGATAGTATATTTATATATTATATATATATATATATTTATATATATATATATATAATATGTATATATGTGTATGTAGTATATATACATGCATTCATATTTCTGTATAGAATTTCCTGGTTACTTATAGCCATATTGAACTCTTAGCCTCTTGATATCCTCACACTTTTATAAATTCTTTGTCACAGAAAAGGCTTATATCCAAATGAGGAAACAAGTGAAGACACTCTGCTATTGTCATCATTGTTTCATCATTTGGGTTTAAATTACAGCAGTACTCATGACTATTATATTTCTCTTAAGAAATTACACCTGAGCTTCATGAGGTGGTAGTTTGCCAGTGCGCCTCAAGTAGTGCACTGTAGACTTTTACTTGGGGTTCTTCGCAGCTTACCTTTGGCCTCAAGCTGCTACCCCTTTCATTCCTTTGACCTGACCTCATTCCTTATTCTCATTTGTCCATCTTAGTTTTCTCAACCCTCTCCTAACAATTGTTTCATAGTGCAGCTGCTTTGAGGTTTTCGTCTTTTTATAAAAAGTTAAGAACCTTTTTACTCTCAATTTCCCTTTCAACTCTGAATGACCTCATCATAGGTGCCAGCGCTTGCTTGGATTTTGGCCTGAATTTTATATTCCATTTTATTCCTTACAGCTGAAGCAGGTGAGGACATTTCTCAACATTATTTATACTGATTTCTGACAGTGATGCCGTTTTTTCTTCACAACATTGGCTTTTAGCAGTGTTACCATATGCAGTTCATCTGATTTTTTTACGTTATTTATGATTTAATGGTTAGAATGCATATTTTCCGTGATGTTAGAAAACTACACGTCACTAGCGTAACATAAAGTAATTGTGACGAAGAAAAATAAAGGATTTCAAAAAAATACACTTGTATAAATAAGCAGGATATGTTTTATAGTTTTATGTTCATAATAAAGCATAAAGACGCAAAATGAAGAATTTTATTCTTCAGTGCCGTGGCCTGTGGTCGGAAAAGCCACGGAGGATTACCAGATATCATCAGAAAGCCACACTAATAGATGAAATTCCTCAAAACGGCAACCCTGATTTCTGACCGTCCTAGCTTGCTTTGGTAAGTCATTATCTTTCCGTTGTTAAGTATTTTCATTTCATCTTCATCATTTTGTGTCTTCCAGTTATGGGTTGCATTTACTAATATTTATTTCTTCATCATATTTGGTTTTCCTGAATGCCCAAAAATGTTTGAATTATTTATCGCTGTTTTATTGCATTTTTCTTGTTACGTCAGGTGTAGGATAAACAAATTGCGTAAATTTCAAGTTATTGATGATTTTAAGTATAAAAATTGCAAAACAAAAAATGTCAGTGGAAATAGAGCTTTGGAAATTATTTGATTAACAAATGAGTATCTGTAGATTACTTGCCTAGATTATATAGCATACATCTTCGAGTCCGACACGTAATTAAACTTGAAGACAAAAAAAAAAAAAAAAAAAAAAAAAGAATCATACTTTGATCCTGATCTCTCTCTCTCTCTCTCTCTCTCTCTCTCTCTCTCTCTCTCTCTCTCTCTTTCTCCTTGACGGCGTGTTAACTAGAAGGTGAATTGGTCCCAGAAGACGTGAAAGACTTCGTATTTCGTGCCTCGTTTGCGTGACCTGAGAAAAACTTGACCTTGATTTAATGCTCTTAATGTTTCTTTCTTCGACTTTGTGAAAGTATATGACCTCTTTTTCTTGCCGTATTTGAATGGACATATGTGTATTTTGTTCTTATCTGCTGTAATCCTTTGAAAGGTAGAAGTTTTATTGCTCTGGTTGACTGCTGGTAGCAATAAAACAGGGGATTTTACTTCGCGGAAAAAATGTCTAAATCTTAAGTCTGTAAACTGTTTGTTTTGTGTTTTTATAATTTTTATAGAGATTTATTCAGTATATGTAGATACTATTCAGATAGTCCAGTAATGTATGATATATAGATTCATTTTAAGTATTATTATTATTATTATTCCTATTATTATTTTTTTTTATGATAGTCCTCCAATTCGACTGGGTGCTATTTATAGTGTGGGGTTCCGGGTTGCATCCTGCCTCCTTAGGAGTCCGTCACTTTTCTTACTATGTGCGCCGTTTCTAGGATGACACTCTTCTGCATGAGTCCTGGAGCTACTTCAGCCTCTAGTTTTTCCAGATTCCTTTTCAGGGATCTTGGGATCGTGCCTAGTGCTCCTATGATTATGGCATATCCCATATCCCTCTTATTTCTATTTTCAGGTCTTGATACTTATTATTATTATTATTATTATTATTATTATTATTATTATTATTATTATTATTATTATTATTATTATTATTATTCAGAAGATGAACCTATTCCTACAGAGCAATCGTCAGTAGGCCACAGTGAGACCCGAGAAGCCAAGAAATTGACTAGTTCTTGAACAGCGTTATTGCTTGCAGTAGTCACCCAGAATTCACCCCTTGGGTAGGAATGGAATGGAGTAGAAAGGTTAGCCTAAGGCCAACCGCTAGTACCCATGATGAGGTCAGTCGGCGCTGAAAGGGATATAGAGAGTAAAGATGGTTGGAAGAGTGTAACAGGAGGAAAACCTCGCAGTTGCACTATGAAGCGATTGTTAAGAGAGCGGTTCAGGAGAGCAAGATGGAAGAAAGAGGATATGAACAGAGGGATGGTTAAAGGAATGGAAGGGGCGGTAACTGGGCGCCTATTTTTTTTAATGAGAAAAATCTTGTAGATGAGATAAAGGGATTTAATGAATTTAATGTCTGGTAAATAATGAATAATCTCGATCTGCATTGAATAAATAAATTAAGTGCTGAAGAATATCATTAAAAGTAGACAAAGAACGGAAAAAATGTTCATAGTCAAAGTAGACGAAGTGTTCAAGATTGATTTTATAAATTTGGAGAGAACAGTGCCAGGAGAGAAGGTGAGTACGCTATTGGAAAAGACAAATTTTGAAAAATTCCAATAAAAGCGCAGAAAAACACATTTTTTATAGTAAAAGATGACGGCCAACGTTCACGATTTCTCATAGAAAATTAGAAAGAACTATTTAGTAATAACAGCACTGCGTAAAAGACATAATTTTCTATATGCAAGGAGACAGTGTATACATTCTTTTGAACAGTTGAACTTAAAAAATTCAACCCGTAGGTGAAATAAAATAATCATCTTATTCCTCTTAAAAAAAATCATATGTAATTAAAATGGTCGGTGAAAAAGCAAGATCATTTCACCCTTTGATGAAACAAGAGACTCAGGCTCCAGTAAAACATAAATAAATAAATAAATAAATAAATAAATAAATAAATAAATAAATAAATAAGTAAATAAATAAATAAATAAAAAGGAAACACCTGACGCGTAATTAAAAATCAGGTGAAAAGGATCTGGGAAAAAGACGTGAAGTTAAGTACGCCAATCCGAAACTCCTCGGAGGAATCGTAACGCCTAGACTGGAGGCGTGTTTCACAAGTCCTCCGGGACCTATTCGCTTTCTTGTTAAGCCGTCATCAACTCCTGGGATCAGTTGCAAAGTTCTGGGTCCTCTCTCTCTCTCTCTCTCTCTCTCTCTCTCTCTCGTATTACGTTCCTTTTCCTTTCTTCTTTGTTCTTGATTACACTGTTCCTTTTCCTGTTGCTTTTTCATTGCTGTCCTTCTCTCTCTCTCTCTCTTTTCTATTACGTTCCTTTTCCTTTCTTCTTTTTTTCTTGGTTATTCCGTTCCTTTTCCTGTTGCTTTTTTCATCTCTCTCTCTCTCTCTCTCTCTCTCTCTCTTCTATTACGTTCCCTTTCCTTTCTTCTTTTTTCTTGGTTATTCCGTACCTTTTCCTGTTGCTTTTATATCGCTATCCTTCTCTCTCTCTCTCTCTCTCTCTCTCTCTCTCTCTCTGTTCCTTTCTCCTCAGTGATTCCGTTTCTATATTTATTCATTTCTCCTTGCTGCTTTTTTTTTTCTCTCTTCATTTATAGTTCCCACTGAACTGAGTGCGTTTTCACGTACGATTTCCTTACAATTATTTTTGGTATTTTTTTCAGAACAAAGTTTCGGTTGCGTTATTTCACCAAGATTGCAGTTGTTATATACCTTCCCGTAAATGTATATGCACACGTGCGTGAATATTGTCATGGAGAGTTATGTGATTTCATATATCTGTTTGTATGAATGCATGATATATAATATATTATATATATATATATATATATATATATATATATATATATATATATATATATATATATGTCATATCACATTTCCGTGATTCATATACATATATCGAGCTACAATGTCCTTTAATATCTAATTCGCTCTACCTCGGAATTAATATATTTTCATATATGCTTAACCGAAGGGGAATTTTTTTCTCGATAATAGATTTGCCTGGACCAGGGCGCGAACCTATGGATCCTTTCAAACCCAGGAACGTCAGTGAAGCTTTACCTACTACACCACCGCGAGAGGTGTAGTAGGTAAGCTTCACTGACGTTCCTGGGTTTGAAAGGATCCATAGGTTCGCGCCTGGTCCAGGCAAATCTATTATCGAGAAAAAAAATTCCCCTTCGGTTAAGCATATATGAAAATATATTAATTCCGAGGTAGAGCGAATTAGATATTAAAGGACATTGTAGCTCGATATATATATAATATATATATATATATATATATATATATATAATATATATATATATAAATATGTCTGTATGTATGTATTACCTATATCTCTTACACAGTTGTTGTATGCATTGATACGATTACTAACAAGACCTCATTAAAACAGGATGGTATCTAGCGTAGATATTTATTCATGAAAATTTACAAGCTTACTATGAACATAGCAGTCCTCATTGTTAAGTATCTTGAATAAATATCTCTGCCAGGTGCCATCTAGTTTTAATGTGGTCCTGTCAGCAATATATATATATATATATATATATATATATATATATATATATATATATATATATATATAGATATATATAGTATATATGTACATATATATATATATATATATATATATATATATATATATATATATATATGTGTGTGTGTGTGTGTGTGTGTGTGTGTATGTATGTTTCTGTGTATATATATTACGCATATATATATATATATATATATATATATATATATATATATATATAATATATATATATATATTATATTATATTATATATATATATATATGAGCTAAAGTCGCAGGTAAAGTTTAAAAGGAAACGACAGAATGCCGAGTCCTGCTGTGTAATTAACACATCTTTAGGGCACAAAGTGTTAATTACACGAAAGTACATTTAAAACTTTTCCGGTTGCGTTAGGTGAAACAAAAATCGCGTGCATATCTGTGATTTTTAGATATATATGTCAGGGTGTTAGTTCTCTCTCTATCTCTCTCTCTCTCTCTCTCTCTCTCTCTCTCTCTCTCTTTTGCTCATAAGTAAACCACCCCCCCCAAAAAAAAAAACATTATGGAAAGATGCAATTTACCGACTTCCTCTGGTCAGCAAAAACAGAATATAAGAAAGCGCATCAAAAGGGATAACTCTCAGCACCTGGCAACAAGTCAGGGTTCTCCCTTTTACTAGCTCTTATCCCATCTTGCTTTCGAATCCAAGGCAAGAAAAAAAAATACTTTTGGGAAAAGTGAATTCCTTAACTCAGTGACCGTAAGCACTGTGCAGAACAGCTGGCACGCTTGCAATATACGAATTGTGAAACCTCCTTGCAATTTTCGCCCTTGCAACATTTTTATTTTGCCTCTTTCGTTTTTTTTTTTCTTCATTCCTTACACTTCGCACCGGAATGTATCCCCGGACAGAAGAAGGCGGGAAAGGGTCACGTGGGGTGGCAGGAAAGGTCACGAGGAGGAAATATTTCTAAATTCATTTTTTTAACTTCTAACATGGCACGTACGGGAACCGAAAAAAAAAAAAAAAAAAACGTGGGATGGAAAGAATCGCATTAGAAGAAACTGTTATTCTCTTCAAACAGACATCCACTCGGCAGGCCCTTTTGTGAATTTCTTGGGCCCCTTACGAAAAGCCTATCCTGACTTGGTCTTTTATACAGATTTTAGGCTCAACTGGTATACAGGGATACAGTTAAAAGTGAAATGTTCCTTCTTGATAAAATATTTCATGCTTTTTCTTTGCTCTATTTTTTTATAGTCGCTTCTTAAAATTTTTCAAGCATGGGGCGGAATATGAATTTATAGACCAAAGACTATGAAACTGAGAACTTGAGGAAAAGGCAGAGACAGGATGTGGGTAAATAGGGTGTCATCAAGGATAATGATGGAAATATATTGTTTAGGGATGAAGACATGATGGTGAGAATATTATGAACGACTGTTAAATACTGAAAATGAGAGAGAGGAGATGAGGGAAGCACAGAGGGTGGAGGGAGCAGTGAGGGAGATCCAGGATACAGAAGTGAAGAGAGCACTAAGGAAGATGAAGAATGGTAAGTCACCAGGTCCATCGGAGTTCCAAATTGAAATGCTCAAATTACTAGGTACAAAGGGGGAGAAATGGGTGCTGGATTCATTAAAAGCTATATGTGAAGAGCAAGAAATGCCAAGTTACTGAGAGGAAAGTTTAATGGTATATATATATACAAGCAGCAGGGAGATGTCATGGATTATGGTATCTACAGGAGAATTAACTATCAGAGCACGGTCTGAAAGTTTTAGAGAGAATACTGGATGAGAGATTAAGAGAGATTGTAAAGATCGGGAAACAGCAGTATGGATTCATGAGAGGAAGAGGGACGATGGATGCCATCTTCATAGTAAGACAGCTACAGGAAAAGAGGCTAGAGGGGAAAAGAGGAGCTCTGTTGTGCATTTATAGACCTAGAGAAAGCATATGATAAAGTCCCAAGAGAAGTGATGCTTTGGTGTTTAACGAAAAGGAAAGTTCCAGAAAATTGGTTAAGCTGCTCGAGATGATATATAAAAGAAGGAGCACAAAAGTGATAACAGCAGTTGAGGAAACAGAAAACTTTGAAGTAAGCGTTGGATTACACCAGGGTTAACATTAAGCCCAGTTTTATTTACGCTGGCCTTGGATGTGTTGAGTGAAGGAATGAAAAATGAAGAGCTTTGGGAGTTGTATGTCGATGATCTGGTGATTACCGCTGAAAATGAGGAGGACCTACAGAGAAGGGTTGGAGAGTGGCAGGAGTCTTTAGAGAGGGGTGGCTTGGAGGTGAATGCGAATAAAACAGAGGTTTTGCTGAGCAGTAGGGAAGATAGGGACAGAATAGTACTACAAGAGAGAAGAGGCTTGATTATAAAACAGGCAGAAAGGTTTAAATACTAAGGATCTCCTTTAAGCCAAGAGGGAGGATTTAAGGCTTGAAGTTGGCAGTAGGATAAAAGCTGCAATGGGCGAAGTGGAGAAAGGGAGCTGGAGTGGTATGTGATAAGAAAATGCCAATCAAGCTAAAAGTCAATGTATATAGCACAGTGATAAGACCAGTGTTAATGTATGGAGCAGAAACATGGGCTCTAAGAAAAAAAAAAGAGAAAGTAAAGCTTGAGAGAACAGAGATGAGAATGCTGAGGTGGATTATGGGAATATCGCTGCTTGAGAGATTGGAAAATGATGAAATAAGAAGAAGGGCAGACTTAGTAAAGATTACAGAGGTGATAAGAGGGTCACGATTGAGATGGTATGGGCATGCGTTGAGGATGGGTGACGAGGAGAGAGTGAAGAGGACTTATGAGGAACCTGTTCGAGGAAGAAGAGAATTAGATGGCGAGATAAAGTGAGGGAAGATATGGAGAGAAGAGGTTTAGTGGAAGATGATACCTTTGATAGAAGGCAGTGGAGAAGGCGCATCAGGCAACCGACCCCTTAATGTAGGGATAACGGTGGGAAAGAAGAAGAAGACTGTGGAACTGAGAATAAAATGGTTGTAAAGGTGTTACAGGAAGAAAACCTCGCAGTTGCACTTTGCAACAACTGTAAAAAAGATAGAAGGAAGAAAATATTAACGGAGGTACATTAAAAGAAATGAACTGGGCTGCAGCTGGAGGGCTCAATAATAATAATATAATGATAATAATGTTCGAGGCAAGAGACAAGCTTTTTAAGGTTTTCCTGTTATTTTATTGATATATATTTATATGTACATATATACATGTATGTATGTATGTATGTATGTATGTATGTATGTATGTATGTATGTATGTATGTATATATATATATATATATATATATATATATATTTATAAATGACGTCGGATCTCATGAACGGTGGTAGTTTTTCTTTGTGTGTAAAAAATGCGCCAATTTTTAATGGGTTGACAGAAATCAAGTTTAACTTTAAACAACCTATTTCACTTTCAATGATTTTCCTTATTCGCTCGCCTAATTTGTTTTTATATGTAAAAGGAATGGTACAGTACATAACTAGCTTCTTAACATCATAGGAAGGAACTTGCTCAGAAAAATTATTATTTAAAATTCTATTTACTACATTATAAAAAACATTTACTGGATAAGAATTGTTAAAACTACCACCGTTCATGAGATCCGACGTCATTTATAAATTTAACTGTCCGGGTTGTCCTGGTATTTACGTCGGATCGACCAAACGGTTACTAAAAGTGAGATATTCCAGTCACTTAGGAGTTAGCTACAGAACAGGACAAAGGATAACAAACCCAGAATTATCCAATATCCGTAACCACGCCAAAATATGTAAAATTAATATTGATAAATCACATTTCTCAATCATTGACAGCACTCCCAACAATTACTTAACGACACTTGAGTTATTATACATCAAACGACTGGTTCCTTCTCTAAATGCAAACGTGGCTGCTGCCACGTTGTATTTAGCATAACTGAGATCTGGGCCGAACTGTGTTTTCAAATCATTCCCTTCTCTACTTGTACTTAGGGTACTTGTACTTGTCCTCTCATTATTTGTTTTAAATGTTTCTGTAAATTTTAATTAACATATTTCTTAAAGTTTTAGTCTATTGTTTGTTTTAAATGTTCTCTAAGGTTTTTAATTAACTTATTATCTTGATATTTTAGTCTTAATGCATTATTTTACTATTAATTAAATAGTCACAATTTATAATTACAGGCTGAAGATGTACTCTGAAGTAGTATGAAACGTTCCTAATAAAATATTCTTCACTATGTTTGGTGGATTCCTGGACCCTTTT
>NC_087213.1:749191-766691 GCF_015104395.2 Macrobrachium nipponense | reverse complement strand
CATAAATATCTAGGATCCTAGCCATGTCGGTTGCGTAGAGTACCTTTTACACGTGAAGGGAATTCGGAAACATGGTTGATTCTCTCTCTCTCTCTCTCTCTCTCTCCTTAAATATATGTTGAACTGCAAGGCTTCGTTAACGGCCATATTTTATATTTACTATATATATGTTTTATTAATAATTGTATAACTGTTAAATGTATATATGAAATTTATATTGTTAAATGAAAACGCTGTTGAAATGAATATTGAACAATTACTATGTAACCATTCCCCTGTGACGAAAGAGTGTCTCATTATTATTATTATTATTATTATTATTATTATTATTATTGTGTACGCTGGAAACAGACCTTCTTTCAAACAAGTTTATTAAAAATAATGGCAGAATTCACAGAATTGATTTTGTACAATATTCTTTCAATTCTCCTGATTTTCCTTTCTGGCACGCTGGTATTATAAAGCAGCTGTCAAATGTTCATCGTGCTGTAGGTCGTCAACGGAAATTTCGGGCGGGCTGGTGTTATCAACCAGCAACGGGCCCCCTGATGACATCGCTCGTGACGTCACAGGTATTGCCCAACCCATGAAAAGTGAGGTACCTGTTTCTTCAAGCCAACCGAATGCAATAAATAGCGTGAATACATCTGATACAGACCATTGCACTCAGCGATCCCGTCCCGAAGATGGCCAAACGAGGTGGCCGAAACATGTAGACGCCTTGAAACCAGAAAAGAAGAAATAACAAGAAATACCGGATAGACCCTGACGACTACGGCCTGTTCCCGACCTAGCGAACCCACCCCCTGTATTACCTGTTGACGACCCCAGCCTGTCCCTGATAACCAGTTTTGCTTTTGATAACACCAGCCCGCCCGAAATTTCCGTTGACGACCTACAGCACGATGAACATTGGACAGCTGCTTTATAATACCAGCGTGCCAGAAACGGAAAATCATAAGGAGAATTGAAAGAATATTGTACAAAATCAATTCTGTGAATTCTGCCATTATTTTTAATAAAATATTATTATTATTATTATTATTATTATTATTATTATTATTATATTATTATCATTATTATTATTATTATTATTAATATTATTATATAAGTTCCCCTGTATTGAAGGAGTCTCCTTTGTATTGCTATTATTATTATTATTATTATTATTATTATTATTATTATTATTAATATAAGTCCTTGTGTTGTACTCGTATCAGGCCATATAATTCCAATACCTAAATCCCTAAGAACAAGTCCTTCCGCACGCTGTAATCCCATCAAACAAAACCCCTGTGAATATCCAAATGCTGTAATTTGGACAAGAGTAATCCCAATAAAGATAATCCCGTAGTACACGCCCTTCTGAACGCTGTAATCCTTTCATACAAAAACCCCGCCAATTATAAATCCGAAGGAAATTTGTCAGAAGACTGTAATGTGGACGAGAGTAATCCCAGTCGCAATCCCAAAGATTTTTTTCCCGTTGAAGCTTGTAATCCCCTGCTGACCATAATCCAGATGGCTGTAATCCCGGGGAACATATCTGACCGAATGTTGAAATCCCGACAAGCTAGAATCGGAATCCGGGCGGCCATAATCCCTGGAGAGCATTCTCTCTCTCTCTCTCTCTCTCTCTCTCTCTCTCTCTCTCTCTGTTTGTGAATTTTGGAGGAAAAGCAGTATTTTCTTTCAGTCACTCTTTCTTAAACCAAAAAGTAAGAGTATCTTAAACTGACAAATAAGAGCTTTATATAAAGCCCAAAAATAAGAACTATATCGGAAATTAAGAGCTCTATCTAAGACAGAAAAAAATAAGAGCTCTAGAAACCAAGAAATTAAGATCTCTATCTGTCTAAAGCCGAAAAATAAGAGCTCTCTAGAAACCAAGAAATTAAAATCTCTATCTATCTAAAGCCGAAAAATAAGAGCTCTCTAGAAACCAAGAAATTAAGATCTCTATCTGTCTAAAGCCGAAAAATAAGAGCTCTCTAAAAACCAAGAAATTAAGATCTCTATCTATCTAAAGACGAAAAATAAGAGCTCTCTAGAAACCAAGAAATTAAGATCTCTATCTATCTAAAACCGAAAAATAAGAGCTCTATCAACAACCAAATTATAAGAGATCCATCTAAGACCAGAAAAACTATAGCGCTATCTAAAATTAAGAACTCTATCTAAAATTGAAAAATAAGAGCTATATATAAAACCGAAAAAATAAGAGTTCTAACTAAACCCCTCTAAAAAAAACCCCCCCCCAAAAAAAAAAAAAAAAAAAATTAAAGCCCTACTCTTTTTACAATGATTCAGATAGACCTGAACCACTCACGCCAAGTACCTGTGAAGTCAGTAAACCGAAAAAAAGGAACAACAGAGTGAAATCGACCCGTTGTGTAAATTTTGCATTTCCAAAATAAATTATTAGAGTTTATGAAATTGCTTCCTGCCGAAAAGGCAATTAGAAAAATAAATTCATGAACGTGACCATTAAAAGGTAATTTATGGAACTAGGGAGAGTGATAATACTTGTGCCGTGAGAAAGAAAAATGAAATGGTTACATATGGTATATTTTTTCAGTTTCACATCATTGTATAGAATTATCACAAATGTTTTAAAAAAAAAGTGTGATGCTATTATCAAAAGATTAGAACAATTCTAACTCTCAAAATATACAAAAAAACAAGAAGACCAAATTGAAATAGTTTACAAGGATTGACAAGAGATGGAAACTTAAAACCTGCTCAATATGTCCTTGAAAAAAAATTTTTTTAAGGGTCGTACACAGATCCAGCATATTTAAATTGCAAAAGATTTTTAATTACGTTACTGACTGAAAAACGCTATGCATTATTATTATTATTATTATTATTATTATTATTATTATTATTATTATTATTATTATTATTATTATTACCAAAGGGGCCGTTGATTTGAATGAAAATCAAACTCCCAAAGAATATGTTGTTCGTTTGAAAGAAGTAACAGAAGAAATAATGAAATACAGAAGGCAGATAAATCAGTTATTAGAAGAAAAAATAATTTACAAAATAATAAATAGATAGATAAAAAGGAACAACATTATCAAAGGATGTTCTTATATAGTCATTATAGGGGCTAAGTTAAATATGTAACAGTGCCTTCTTAACTTCTAGAATTCTTCACACTTTTTTTAATATGCTCGTCAACACAAAGCATGACATCCAAATGAATATTAAAAAGTTCTGAAGCCCTCTGCCGGATTCGAACCCTCGTTCTGATACTCCGGATGCAGGTTCGAATCCAGCTACGGACGTCATAATTTCCCCAGATTCTTGCATTTGAACCTCAGGCTTTATCGTAACAAGCGTGTCCAAAAATTGAGAAGAAATCAAAAAGAAGTTAAGAGAGTATTGTGGTTATTACAATTAAATATGTATCTGGTGCAAGTCACTAATAGACTATATTGTATATATATATATATATATATATATATATATATATATATATATCTATATATATATATATATATATAAAAAAGAGCTGATCACAAGATCCAATAGTTGAAAATTAAAAACAGTTTAATGGTAAAATTACAACTCTCATACTTAAATTACATGCACACTTGATTAAAACAGACCAGAAATACCAAACAACTTACAAATGACGAGAAGAATATTTAAAAATTAAAACTAAATTACACAAAGACAAAAGTAATAAAAAATATCATAAAAAGAAAAGTCATATATTCACAAAACAGCCAAAAAACAGCTCCAACACCCAACCAACCTTTCAGCATCAAAAGATAAAAACACACTAAAAGTAAACAACTTCAAGAGGCACAAGGAATGACAGAATAATTAGGCTAAAAACAATGGGACAGCAGAGGAATGGTTGTTAAAGTTGAACTCGTAGTTTGATTGTTCAGAGTTTCCAAAATCAACAGTTCGTTGGGTTCCCTTGTTTGGCCAATAATTTTAAAATCATCGTAATTGACTGTAGCTTTACATTTAAAAGTATGCTTCCTTATATAAGATGTTTCAGGGTTAGATAATTTACACCCAGTTCTGTAACTAACGCCCCGATGGGAATCGGCCCTGACCCTGAGAAGACGTCGGGTAGATCCAACATATTTTCCCAGATTACATCTGGGACAAGTGTATTCATAAACGACACCCGACGTCATCAAAGGGCAGAGCCGATCTTTAAACATGAAGAGCGAGCCAATGGTCTTGGGATTTTTAGGTATAAGTTTTAGATTTACGGCTCCAAAATATCTGTGCACAATCTTGGTAAACTCGTTACGAAAATTATCATTTAAACAGATACGGGAAACTGGCATAAAGAGGGAGCTTGGGGACCTTAAAACTAATAGGCTGTTCAGAAACCCTTTTTTTGAGTAATTTATTTAAAATTCTATAAAAGATCTTAGAAGGAAAGCAATTATTAGAGAAGTACTGGAGGAGAAAAGTAATTTCATTGTGAAGAGAGACCAGGTAGAGGTAAGAGACATAGCACGATAAAGTAAGGTATATATCGAGTTGAGTTTGAATTGAGAAAACAGAAACTATAGAAGTTGGAACCGAGCCCGGTAAATGTTTTCTTTCTGAAAATTGAGGTACTAAAACTTTCATTTTCCTTGGAGACCAAAATATCTAGGAAGGCTAATTTAGAATTGTGTTCTTTTTCCATTGTAAAATTCAAATATTATTATGGTAATTATTAGCAAAATCTAGGAACCTGTCAGCATCGAATTCATGCTTGAACAAGATAAAAGTGTCGTCCACGTAGCGTGAGTAAAACAAAACAAAGGGCGGAAGGCCAAGGGGCATTCGTCCAAAATACGCTCCTCCAGGGAGCACATGAATATATTTGCAAAGGTAGGACCAAGAGGAGACCCCATGGCTATCCCCTCAATTTGTTTAAAAAGCTGTCCATTAAAAACAAATGCCGTGTCCAGCACGGCCAATTCTAAAAGAGCTTTAAAATTCGAATAACTAAAATTACAGTAAACAGACTCAGGTTCGGGGAAAATAGCTTATCAAGAATAATGTTTATGGTCTCTCTTACAGGTACGTTGGTAAATAGTGACTCGACATCAAAACTAGTCATGAATAAGTCCAGTGTCCTTGGGGTAAAATACGTTCTTTAAATTGTTCGAATTTTTTTAAGGGTATACTGATTAGTGGTCAGCGGTTCCAACAGGGGACGAGAAATTTTGCCAGTTGGTAATTAGGTGTGTTGTAAGAGGCCAAGATAGGGCGGAGAGGAACATTATCTTTATGTATCTTTGGTAAACCATAAAGAATTCCGTAAGATGAACCACTGGAAAATAAATCTTGGAACACTTTTTCATCAATGATGTTGTCATTTTTCAAGGTTCTGAGAAATCTATTGATTTTATCCTCAACTTTGAATATGCTTTGATAACTAGGCACACCTATTTTCTTTTGGAACCTGGTACGATCGCTTAAAATATTAGTCATTTTGTTGTTATAGTCACTTCTATCCAATATTACCGTTCCCCTCCCCTTATCCGGCCTAAAAATGATAATGTCATCACGTTTTAGAAAGGGACTTGAGGATTTCCAAATCACTCTTTTTAAAAAAGGGAGCCCAGTTTGTTTTAAGTTTTGAGAAAGCATTTTGGGACAAAACCATTAACTCACTCTGTAGGCGGCTAAGGTCACTACACAAATTGAGATTTTTTAAACGTTGAAATAGCACCTAACTACTGTCAGTTTTTTTCTGCCCCTTGAAGTGTTATTTCAACGTTTTAAAAAATCTCCAATTTTGTGTAGTGACCTTAGCCGCCTACAGAGTGAGTTAATGGTTTTGTCCCAAAATGCTTTCTCAAAACTTAAAACAAACTGGGCTCCCTTTTTTAAAAAGAGTGATTTGGAAATCCTCAAGTCCCTTTCTAAACGTGATGACTTATTATCCATTTTTTAGGCCGGATAAGGGGGAGGGGAACGGTAATATTGGATAAAAGTGACTATAACAACAAAATGACTAATATTTTAAGCGATCGTACCAGGTTCCAGAAATAGTGTGCCTAGTTATCAAAGCATATTCAAAGTTGAGGATAAAATCAATAGATTTCTCAGAACCTTGAAAAATGACAACATCATTGATTGAAAAAGTGTTCCAAGATTTATTTTCAGTGGTTCATCTTACGGAATTCTTTATGGTTTACCAAAGATACATTAAAGATAATGTTCCTCTCCGCCCTATCTTGGCCTCTTACAACACACCTAATTACCAACTGGCAAAATTTCTCGTCCCCCTGTTGGAACCGGCTGACCACTAATCAGTATACCCTTGAAAAATTCCGAAGCAAAATTTAAAGAACGTATTTTACCCCAAGACACTGACTTATTCATGACTAGTTTTGATGTCGAGTCACTATTTACCAACGTACCTGTAAGAGAGACCATAAACATTGATTCTTGATAAGCTATTCCCCGAACCTGAGTCTGTTTACTGTAATTTTAGTTATTCGAATTTTAAAGCTCTTTTAGAATTGGCCGTGCTGGACACGGCATTTGTTTTTTAATGGACAGCTTTTTAAACAAATTGAGGGGATGGGCCATGGGGTCTCCTCTTGGTCCTACCTTTGCAAATATATTCATGTGCTCCCTGGAGGAGCGTATTTTGGACGAATGCCCCCTGGCCTTCCGCCCTTTGTTTTACTCACGCTACGTGGACGACACTTTTATCTTGTTCAAGCATGAATTCGATGCGACAGGTTCCTAGATTTTGCTAATAATTACCATAATAATATTAATTTTACAATGGAAAAAGAACATAATTCTAAATTAGCCTTCCTAGAGTATTTTGGTCTCCAAGGAAAATGAAAGTTTTAGTACCTCAATTTTCAGAAAGAAAACATTTACCGGGCTCGGTTCCAACTTCTATAGTTTCTGTTTTCTCAATTTCAAACTCAACTCGATATATACCTTACTTATCGTGCTCTGTCTCTTACCTCTACCTGGTCTCTCTTCCACAATGAAATTACTTTCTCCTCCAGTACCTCTCTAATAATTGCTTTCCTTCTAAGATCTTTTATAGAATTTTAAATAAATTACTCAAAAAAAGGGTTTCTGAACAGCCTATTAGTTTTAAGGTCCCCATGCTCCCTATTTATGCCAGTTTCCCGTATCTGTTAAATGATAATTTTCGTAACGAATTTACCAAAAGATTGTGCACAGATATTTTGGAGCCGTAAATCTAAAACTTATACCTAAAAATCCCAAGACCATTGGCTCGCTCTTCATGTTTAAAGATCGGCTCTGCCCTTTGATGACGTCGGGTGTCGTTTATGAATACACTTGTCCCAGATGTAATCTGGGAAAATATGTTGGATCTACCCGACGTCTTCTCAGGGTCAGGGCCGATTCCCATCGGGCGTTTAGTTACAGAACTGGGTGTAAATTATCTAACCCTGAAACATCTTATATAAGGAAGCATACTTTTAAATGTAAAGCTACAGTCAATTACGATGATTTTAAAATTATTGGCCAAACAAGGGAACCCAACGAACTGTTGATTTTGGAAACTCTGAACATCAAACTACGAGTTCCAACTTTAAACAACCATTCCTCTGCTGTCCCATTGTTTTTAGCCTAATTATTCTGTCCTTTCCTTGTGCCTCTTGAAGTTGTTTACTTTTAGTGTGTTTTTATCTTTGATGCTGAAAGGTTGGTTGGTGTTGAGCTGTTTTTTGGCTGTGGTTTTGTGAATATATGACTTTTACTTTTTATGATATTTTTTATTACTTTTGTCTTTGTGTAATTTAGTTTTAATTTTTAAATATTCTTCTCGTCATTTGTAAGTTGTTTGGTATTTCTTGGTCTGTTTTAATCAAGTGTGCATGTAATTTAAGTATGAGAGTTGTAATTACCATTAAACTGTTTTTAATTTTCACTATTGGATCTTGTGATCAGCTCTTATTTTATATATATATATATATATATATATATATATATATATATATATGTATATATATATATATATATATATATATATATTATATATATATATATATATATATATATATATATATAATCTGGTTATTATAATTAATATGTATCTGGTAAAAGTCACAAATAGATTATATATATATATATATATATATATATATATATATATATATATATATATATATATATATATATTTATATTAAATATATATATATATATATATATATATATATATATATATATATATATAATCTGTCAGTCACTTGTACCAGATACATATTTAATTATAATAACCACAATGCTCTCTTAACTTCTCGATTTCTGTTACATGTTTAACTTAGCCTCTATAATGACCATTATAAGAACATCCTTTGATAATGTTGTTCCTTTTTATCTATCTATTTATTTTGTAAATTATTTTTTTATTCTAATAACTGATTTATCTGCTTTCTGCATTTCATTATTCCTTCTGTTGCTTCTTTCAAACGAAAAGCATATTCTTTGCGAGCTTGATTTTCAATTGAATGGCCCCTTTGGTGTGTTCGTTCCATATGAAAGTGGTTCATATATAATATATATATATATATATATATATATATATATTATATATATATATATATATAAACATATATATATCTATATATATATATATATAATATATATATATATATATATATATATATATATATATATATATATATATATATATATATATATATATATATATATATATATATATATATATATATATATATATATATATATATATATATATATATATATATATATATATATATATATGTGTGTGTGTGTTTAGGTATATAACAAAATGTTGAGAAAACTTCATAAGATACGAGAAATTCGACCACTTTTTCCGCTCGACTAATATTTTGTCCTATAAATACACAATATTTAAATCGCCACGGACACGGGTAAAATTATATTTGGCAGCAGTAAACACTCAACAAGAAATTTCCTGTTGCGAAAAACAATTGTTCTGTACAGATTGCGCTTGAAAAAGAGGCCATGCTTTTTAATAAAACAATCTGTTTAAAAGAAGTATTAGAGGGAAATTGGCTGTCAATTGCGCGATTGCACGATCAGAATAAAATCCAAATAGAATTCAAATCGACATTTATTCCCCCGGAACGGATCTCGAACTTTTTTTTGAGCGAGCATGATGAATTACTATTTGGATGAATTTTCTGGCGTCCGAATGACAAACAATATGTTGGCCTAGTTTAACAACAGCAGATAGGTTATGATTCGATTTAAATTCGTTGTTTGTGTTGCTTTGTTTTGTTTTGCTTTGCGTTGCTTTGTTTGTACGTTAGTGGATTCCTCTGGAAATCAACCAAACGATAGAGATTTTGCTGAAAATTAAATTAGATACTTATGAAATTATATCGTCATAGTTCTTAAGAAATTCACTATAGAAAAAATTAATAAACAAAAGAGCGTAGCAAAGTAACCAGAGGAAGTAGCAAAGCAGCTTGAGAAATTAACAAGAGAAAGTAGCAAAAGTAACAGGAGGAAGTAGTACAATTTCAAGAGAACGTAGCAAAATAACAAGAGAAGGGAGCAAAGTACAGGAGAAAGTAGCAAGAGTAACAAGAGAAAGTAGTAAGAGAAAAGGAAAAAGTTCACAAGAAAAAGTAGCAAACTAGCAAAAGAAAGTGGCAGAGAGAGTAATGAGAGAGATTCGCAAAGTAACAAGAGAAAGTAGCAAAGTAACAAGGAAAAGCAACAAAGTCACAATAGAAAGGATCAAAATAACAAGAGAAAATAGCAAAGTAACATGAGAACGTTGTAAATTAACGAAGAAAGTGGCAAAATAACAAGAGAAATTGGCAAATATAAGAAGGGAAAGCAAAGTAGCAAGAGAAAGTAGCAAAGTAGCAAGATAAAGTGGAAAAGGCAACGAGAAAGTGCAAAGTGACTGGGGAAAGTAGCAAAGTAATAAGAAAAAAATAGCACAGTATCAAGGGAAAGTAGCAAAGTGATAAGAAAAAGCAGCACAGTAGCAGGAGAAAGTAGCAAAGTAACAAGAGAAAGTAGCACAGTAGCAGGAGAAAGTAGCAAAGTAATAAGAGAAAGTAGCACAGTAGTAGGAGAATGTAGCACAGCAGCAAAGTAAACAAAGTCTACTCACGTGTAAAAAATAAACTTCCTTCATTAGTTGAGCTCCAACTTCTCTTTTCACTACATTTTCCTTTGAATAACTTGGGGAAAGAGACCGAAAAACATCGTAGAGGAAAAGGAGAGAGAGAGAGAGAGAAGCGACCTAATGAGAGTATGATCTTTTCTTCTTCAAAAGGAAGAATTGTCATGTGAATTGTACCAGAAGCCTTTCCAACTCGCTAACAACTTGTTCCATTGTCCAGGTGTTTATTGCAACGAGTTAATTAAGGCTGATTCTTTTGCCTTCTCTCTCTCTCTCTCTCTCTCTCTCTCTCCTCTCTCTCTCTCTCTCTTTTCTCATCATCCTTCTCCATCAGAGAGAGATTTTCAATTGTCATTTTTTTTTTGACGAACGAAAAACTCGTATATATAAGCAAAGCTCCCCTTTGTTGTACGATTATTTTCCGATATTGCAGAAACTTTGATGTCATTGCAGAAAAATTGCAATTTTTTCCTCATGCGTTTTGCTCATATGGGCTGAGGTACCTTTTTCATTCATTCTTTTTTTTTCATGTTATGAAGGAATCCTCGACATTTTTCTTTGATGTGTTTCATAAATTCTTGTATTTTTTCCTTTCCAGGAATGTTTGATGTATCTGACAATATGAATTCTTCGCTCTACCCTTAAGAAACTAAATGTCCTTTAACATATTTCGACCGTAAAAGAAAAATTATATTCTTTAATATCTTTCGACCGTAAAAGAAAAATATTTTTTTAGCATTTATCGACCGCAAAAGAAAATTGTTCTTTAATATATGTCGACGGTAAAAGAAAATTTTTTTTTTAATATATTTCGACCTTAAAGAAAAATACAAGTTTTCAACCATAAAAGGAAAATATTTTTCTTTTATGGGAAGTAATACTAACATACTTTCCAATATGATTCATACCTATTCAGTAGAGGAATGAATGCAACAAAGTTAACTTGACACTCAGGTAGGAAAATGTGTGAGGGAATTGAATCACTCTTTAAGTGAGTCAAAACAGTGGTTTTTTTTCTTCGTCAGAATAAGAAAGTGAACGTCATTATTGACAGACTAAAGCAATTGACTTTTACTGCACGCCAAATGTGACTAACTCTCTCAATAATCATTTTCTCTCTTGCAGTTTTTCTGCTTTTAGACTTTTCTGTTATGGAAAGGTTGAAATGCAGTTTTCATTTTTGACATGTGAACATAACGAGTTATTATTATTATTATTATTATTATTATTATTATTTGTTTTTTTTTTTTTTTTTTTGTTTTTTTTTGCTCTATCACAGTCCTCCAATTCGACTGGGTGGTATTTATAGTGTGGGGTTCCGGGTTGCATCCTGCCTCCTTAGGAGTCCATCACTTTTCTTACTATGTGTGCCGTTTCTAGGATCACACTCTTCTGCATGAGTCCTGGAGCTACTTCAGCCTCTAGTTTTACTAGATTCCTTTTCAGGGATCTAGTGCTCCTATGATTATGGGTACGATTTCCACTGGCATATCCCATATCCTTCTTATTTCTATTTTCAGATCTTGATACTTATCCATTTTTTCCCTCTCTTCTCTTCAACTCTGGTGTCCCATGGTATTGCGACATCAATGAGTGATACTTTCTTCTCGACTTTGTCAATCAACGTCACGTCTGGTCTGTTTGCACGTATCACCCTATCCGTTCTATGATACATAGTCCCAGAGGATCTTTGCCTGATCGTTTTTCTGTCACTCCTTCAGGTTGGTGCTCATACCACTTATTACTGCAAGGTAGCTGATGTTTCTTGCACAGTGGCTCCAGTGGAGGGCTTTTGCCACTGAATCATGCCTCTTTTTGTACTGGTTCTGTGCAAGTGCCGGGCATTCACTTGCTATGTGGTTTATGGTTTCATTTTTCGTATTGCACTTCCTACATATGGGAGAGATGTTATTTCCGTCTATCGTACTTTGAACATATCTCGTTCTTAGGCCTGATCTTGTGCCGCTGTTATCATTCCTTCAGTTTCCTTCTTTAGCTCTCCCCTCTGTAGCCATTGCCAATTGTCATCGCTGGCTAGTTCTTTAGTCTGTCTCATGTATTGTCCGTGCATTGGTTTGTTGTGCCAGTCCTCTGTTCTTTCTGTCTTTCTCCTGTCTCTGTATATTTCTGGGTCTTCGTCTACTTTTATTAGTCCTTCTTCCCATGTACTCTTTAGCCACTCGTCTTCACTGGTTTTCAGATATTGCCCCAGTGCTCTGTTTTCGATGTTGACGCAGTCCTCTATACTTAGTAGTCTCCTCTCCCTCCTTCCTTTCGTGTTATGTATAGTCTGTCCGTATTTGCTCTTGGGTGTAGTGCTTTGTGTATTGTCATTTGTTTCCTTGTTTTCTGATCTATGCTGCGGAGTTCTGCCTTCGTCCATTCCACTATTCCTGCGCTGTATCTGATTACTGGCACTGCCCATGTGTTTATGGCTTTTATCATATTTCCGGCGTTGAGTTTTGACTTGAGTATCGCCTTGAGTCTCTGCATATATTCTTTCCTGATCGTGTCCTTCATCTCTTGGTGTTTTATATCTCCTCCTTCCATTATTCCCAGATATTTGTATCCTGTCTCATCTATGTGTTTGATGTTGCTCCCATCGGGGTAGCTTTATCCCTTCAGTTCTCGTTACTTTGCCTTTTTGTATGTTGACTAAGGCGCATTTTTCTATTCCAAACTCCATCCTGATGTCCCCAGATACAATCCCTTACAGTCTGGATTAGGGTATCTATTTCCTTGATGGCTCTTACCATACAGCTTGATGTCGTCCATGAACATCAGATGGTTGATTTTGTTGCCTCTTTTCTTGAGTTGGTACCCGGCATCCATCTTCTGTAGTACTTTTGTCATGGAATCATGGCTACTACGAAGAGTAGTGGGGACAGTGAGTCGCCCTGGAAGATCCCTCTCCTGATATTAACCTCTGCTAGTCTTATTCCAGAGCTTGTAAGTATTGTATTCCAGTTGCGCATTGTATTTTTGAGGAAGCTGATGGTATTTTCATCTGCCCCATATATTTTCAGGCATTCTATTAGCCATGTGTGTGGTATCATGTCGAAGGCTTTCTTATAGTCTATCCATGCCATGCTTAGGTTGGTTTGTTCCTTCTCCTACTGTTCTTCATTACCATTTTGTCTATCAGGAGCTGGTCTTTTGTGCCCCTACACTTCCTTCTGCAGCCTTTCTGTTGGTGGGGGATGGTGTTTGTCTCCTCTAGGTAGTTGTATAGCTTTCACTGATGATACCTGTAAGTAACTTCCACATTATTGGAAGGCGGGTGATAGGCCTGTAGTTACTGGCTATATTTCCCTTACTCTTGTCTTTTTTTGTACTAAGGATGTTTCTTCCTGTGGTCATCCATTTGGGTGCTTGGTGATTTGAGATACAATGCTGGAGTTTGTTCTGCTATTCGTGGGTGTAGGGCCTTGAAGTTTTTGAGCCTAGTAATAATATTCTTATATTATTATTATTATTATTATTATTATTATTAATTATTATTATTATTATTATTATTATTATTATTATTATTATTATTACTATCATTCAGTTTATTTACACTATGAATACTGCATTAGATTTTTAAAACTTTCAAGGCTACGTTATCTACAACATATATTTGTCATTCTTATTCGGTAATTTTTACTTTTCATTGAAATGTTACCTGTAATTCCCTTATTTAATTATTCTTTCATTATTCGCCAATTTTTACCTTGGTTGTTTTCCATTAATTCACCAGAATATAAATATATATATATATATATATATATATATTATATATATATATATATATATATCATATATATATATTTTATATATTTATATATTATATATACTATATATATATATATATATATATATATATGTATGTATGTATGTATGTATATATATATGTATGTATATATATATTATATATATATATATATATATATATTATAGTACATATATACATACATATATATATATATATACTATATATATATATATATATACATATATATATATATATATATATATACTAATTTAATATATATATATATATATATATATAAATATATATATATATATATATATATATATATAACATACATATATATATAATAATATATATAGTATTATGTATGTATGTATGATGTATGTATGTATGTACATGTGTGTGTCTGTGTGTGGAGAGAGAGAGAGAGAGAGAGAGAGAGAGAGAGAGAGAGATTAGGGAAATAAAAATCTACCATGTTGACAAGTCTTGGATTAAAATACTAATGGTCGACGTTCAGGCGAAAATTAGCACATTAGGGTGAGAGAAGGGACGAGATAAATAACAGATTGATTAATGATGAGTGATAGACTCCCCTGAGAAGAATTTTATCTTTTTTATGAGAGTGGGAAAATAAGGAATGAGAAAGGGATTGTTTCCCCAACTCGGGAAAATTAATGAGAGGTAATGTTCGCAGTTGAAAAAAATTAGGAGGAATTTTTAAGACTTAGAAATTAACCAGAGTGCACCGGTTGAACCTCGCGTATCGTATCTGATTTTGGAAGGAACTTGGAAAAGAAGCGTAAAATAGTGGGAAAGTAAGTTGCCAGCAGAAAGAGAATAATATAAGGTAACTTGTCAACTTGACGGACCTCAACCTGATCGTTCTCAACTTAGCAGACCTCAGATTAGCTTACTTGTTTACTTAGCGGACTTCTGTACACGCCATTTACTATATTTTATTATTATTCATTTTTCCCTATGCTACCATTTTGGACGTGATACATGTTTAGGTATACTTCTTACAATGTAAGTGTAAAGTACTAGAGATGAATTTGGGTTAGGAACTATGTGGAATTGCTGTTGGCTATAAGATATCTAGCCGATATTCAAGTAATATAGAGTCTCTGTTACTCCACGGTCTTTGTTTCATATATTCTTATATCTTGTACTCCCAGCATGCTTTAGGACTTTAATGTGAGTAGTAATAGTGTACAGGTAAGGCGTATGATGTCAATTCTTACGGAATATCTTGCAGAAAGTTAAGGGAGTACACACACACACACACACACACACACACACACACACACACACACACACACACACACACACACACATATATATATATATATATATATATATATATATATATATATATATATATATATCCATCAATTTGTCAAATTTGATAGTTTATATTAAGTCAGAGATAAAATAGGACAATTCATATTCATTCATAAAAGTATAATTTTTCCTAAACTAGTATTTTCATAAAACATAATTTTTCATAATTTCATAAACACATTTTTTACTAACATTTAAAAAACATTTTCATAAAAGTTAATATTTTTTCATAAGTAACATTTTTTCATAAAAACTGATATTTTAAGGAGTTAATATTTTTGCATGAAAATTAATAGAGAGTCTTGATAACCTATGTCTCACTTTTATTATTAACATCCGATAAGATTCCGTTGAATTACTACTGTCTCTCTTCCTTGCCTCAAAAATTCAACCGTGTCTGTACTTTTTTATCATTATCTACATGTTAACTTCTCCTTCAAAATTTAATCCTCTTCAAATGTATTTTTCATTCCCTCCTTTTTTTTAAATCTTTCTTTTCATTCCACCACCGACACGCTCCCATTAATCAATAAATATTTTCGTAAGGAATTGATATAAATAGATATTAAATAAAATTGGCAAAAAGAAACTTATTTATCGATATTTCCTCCAAAGGGATATTTACGAATTTGTAAGATTCCCCTTCTTTTAAGTAAGCCTAACGCGGGGATTGGAGTGGGATTTTGTGGGGGGCGGGAGAGCGGGGGACGGCTTTGATACTTGTGTGTGTATGCGTGTGGTGTGTGTGTGTTTGTCTCTGAAACCTTTGAATAAAGGGCTTTAATAATGAAAAAAAAAAAAAAAAAGCCTCGAGGGGGACCAGCCTTCGTCAGCCTTGTTTAAAAGGATAAAAATACCTTTTGATATTCCAGGCAGTTTGTTCCAATAATCCTATTGATCTTGTTGTGTGTGTGTGTGTGTGTGTGTGTGTGCCTACGAGATTCACAAAATGCATTTGAATGGAGGTCTATGGACGGTTAGCCATGGCACAAGGGGTGAGTATTTTTCGGATAGGGGCGAACTCTCTGGCATTCTCCTTGTTTGATTTTGCCTGATTCCTGTAGACATCACTTTTCCAAAAGGCAGGTCCGTTATTTCGATTCATAGCCGTTCCTCGTTTCATTGGGCCTGAGCTAGAGAAATTAGTTTTTTTCAAATATAATGAAATCGTTGGAACATTTCACATCATTTACATAATGAAATCCTTAGGACATTTCACGTCATTTCATTCAAAAATTCCTTGGGACATTTAACATCATTACTATAATAAAATTCTTGGGACACTGTACACCGTCTCTGTAAAGTCCTTGGAACACTTCACATCATTTCCATACTAGAATCCTTGGGATATTACACATCATTTTCACAACATTTCCATAGTGAAATCCTTGGGACATTTCACGTTATTTCCATAAAAAAATCCCTTTAAACATTTCACATCATTATGGAAACCTTGGGACATTGCACATCGTTTCTATAATAAAATTTTGGGACATTTCACATCATTTCCGTAAGAAAATTCTTGGGACATTTCACATCATTACCATAATTAAATCATTGCGACATTGCACATCGTTTCCTTAGTAAAATCATTGGGACTTTTACATCATTTTCATAATAGAATCCTTGGGACATTTCACATCATTTCCATAAGAAAATCCTTGGGACACTGCACATCATTTCCTTAATAGAATCTTTGAGACATTTCACATCATTTCCATAATAGCATCCTTAGGACATTTCACATCATTTCCATAATAGAACCCTTGGGACATTTCACATCATTTCCATAATAGAATCCTTAGGACATTTCACATCATTTCCATAATAGAATCCTTGGGACATTTCACATCATTTCCATAATAGAATCCTTGGGACATTTCACATCATTTCCATAATAGAATCCTTGGGACATTCCACATCATTTCAATAATAGAATCTTTGAGACATTGTACATCATTTTCAAAATAAACCCTTGGGATATTTCACATAATTTCCATGATGAAATTTCTGGACATTTCACGTCATTTCCATAAAATCTTTGGGACATTTTACATCATTTCCATAAGAAAATCCTTGAGACATTGTACGTCATTTTCATAATAAAATCCTTGGGACATTTCCCATCATTTCCATAATAACATTCTTGGACGTTTCACATCACTTCCATAATAAAATCCTTAGGCCATTTCACGTCATTTCCGCAATGAAATTCTTGGGACATTGCACAACGTTTCCATAATAGAATCCTGTGGTCATTTCACATAATTTCCACAAA
>NC_087213.1:736691-744191 GCF_015104395.2 Macrobrachium nipponense | reverse complement strand
ATAATTTTGCTAACCATCCCACCTCAATACATCTCACAAATTACAGCCGTTAGACAAGACAATCTATGGGCCCTTCAAGAAGGCATATTCTCTATCCATGGATGCGCTCACATCCAGGGAGAACAGTCTCCGTTAATGAAATACCTCACTTTGTGAAAGAAGCTCAATCAGTTGCAATGACAATTCCTAATATCACATCAGGTTTCGAAAAGACTGGCATTTTCCCATTCAATCGTAACTTCTTCACAGACCTTGAATTTGCTCCATCTATTGTTACGGATGGACCACATCCTTCCAGCGTCTCACCAGATGTTCCGTAAGTCCAGTCACGTGACAAAAACTCTAGTGAAAGCATTTTACAAGAAATCCCTAACCACATTTCTTCTGGCGATAATCCACAGGCAAATGTGAAGGATGATATCATAAACCAGAATATCAATTCCCCTATCCCTAGTACATCAACTTGTAAGAATACTAGCTATGTCTCTCCAGCTAATATACTCTCATTTCCTAAGGCAGCTGCACATAAAAGGACCAAGCAGGGTGGTAGAAAGAAAGGTAGCACAAGGATTCTCACAGACACTCCTCCAGTTCGCAATGATATAGCAGCGGCCTAAGCAATGAAGGGCAAAACAGCAGAAAATAACGTTTCAAAATGTCGAAACAGACTTTTTCAGGAAACTCTGCCCTCTTCTGATGATGAAGATGATGTTGACATGCAGTTAATACTGGAGGATAGCTCTGATGGAGAACAGAATGATGATGATATTGTTGAAAGTGTCTTTGTCATCACTAAAGTAGATGGCAAAGCTCGTTCTTTACTCTACATGTTGATGTCATTGATAATGATGGCTATGTAGGTTGTTTCCTTCGAAAGGTTTCTAGACAAGTTGGTTTTGGTGTTGGGAGGCCATCATTTGTAGTTGATGAAGAGGACTGTCACTCTTTCTCAAAAGATGATAAAAAAAATTATCACTTCTCAGTATCTCAAAGACACTCGTCGAAAGTCAAACCTGCTTGTGTTCAGAATCAATCTGGGTAAATGGAATTTGAAATATTAAAACTACTTCTAAATATGTTTAACTGTAAAGCTCTCATTTTCTAAGAATTCATTATTTCCAAAATATATGTAAGATGCAAACAGTGCACAAAATATGAACTACCACCAAAAATTTGCATTTATTTTTATAGTCATTATTGTTTTTGAAAGATATTCTTTATTTATATATATTTCTTAAATCAAGAACATTTTGTTACTTTATATGATTTGTTGTAGTAAAATAATGTTTTTTATGTTATTAGTATTAAAAAAGTTTTAAAAAGTTTTTCCCCCCACCCTTGGATGATCATTTTGTTTACCCCATCAAGGTGATCACTTACCCAACATATGGGGCAAGTTGATCATTTTGAAAAAAGTTTTTGAAACAAACATTTCATTTACTTCCTCTTTACCAAACAATTTTGTATGTGGATGGAAGACAAGTATATGTATGAAGTATTATTATACAAATAAACAAAGCATTCGCATTATTAGTTTTCCTTCCAGAAGTCAAAATGGGAAAGTGTGATCACCTTGCCCCACTCTTCCCTATACTGTACATGTATGTGTATGCATGTGTGAATTTTTTCGCTGATGGTGTCCAGGCGCACTAAAGCTCATAGGAAAAGCAATGGGAGATCAGGACTGCATAGAGCAATATAATTGCTAGTTTGCAGTGGGGTATTCATACTTAGATTTAGGTTTATACTGCTGTAGATTCTTGGTATCACCTTCTCTGCAGCTGCCCAAACAAGCATTATCACTGCTCGTGATGAATTCCCTAGACTCCGTAAGTATAAGGAAGAATTAAAAGACTAAGAATGTTAAACCACTGGCTTGAATGAGCATATATGAACGCCAATGGCACTAGTTACTGTGGAATGGAATGGAATATAAAATTTAGGCCCAAAAGCCAAGCACTGGGACCTATGAGGTTATTCAGCAGTGAGAATAATGCTGTAACAGTTGTTATGAGAGAATGAACGGAGGTGTAGTAAAAGGAATGAAAGAGGTTGCAGCTAAGGCCCACAGGAATGTTGCAAAGAACCTGGTGCACTGATGGCATTTTCCTACGTACTGGGCGTAGCTGTTATATAAACGGAAAAACGTTAAATATAGGAGATGTATGGGTTGATTCCACACTTAAAAATGGAAGAGCTGTAGTTACCATATGTTCCAACAGATACCTCGAAATACACCTCGCCCCTTATCATTTTCGGATGCCTGCCCCATTTTCGTGAACGTCCGTCGATTGATAGAATCTCTTACAGACAGACACTGGAAAGGCATATCGCTATTGTTGGTGAAAGGATCCGGGGGTCCTTAATTTCTCTCTCACCGTTGGACTGTGGAGGAAGAGTCTCCCTGAGGATGCTAGACATTTCAAACTTCAGAAGCTCAAGCGAATATTCAGTGCATTACTACCCTAAAGCAATTCTCCTTGTGTTTTAGTAATGTACTCACATTTTTACATATTTACTTATTAGTTTGTTAATTCATTTTCATCCTTTTCTGTTTATCCTATTACCTTCTGTTGCTTCTTTTTATAGAACGTCATTATCATTGGACGCTTGAATTCCAAGTCAATGGCCCCTTTGGTGGGCTTCTCCCATATGAATCAATAATAATACTAATAATAATAATAACAATAATAATAATAATAATAATAATAATAATAATAATAATAATAATAATAATAATGCCTTAGTCAACATACAAAAGGGCAAAGTAACACGAACTGAAGGGATAAGCTACAGAATGGGAGCAACATCAAACACATAGATGAGACGGGATACAAATACCTTGGAATAATGGAAGGAGGGGATATAAAACACCAAGAGATGAAGGACACGATCAGGAAAGAATATATGCAGAGACTCAAGGCGATACTCAAGTCAAAACTCAACGCCGGAAATATGATAAAAGCCATAAACACATGGGCAGTGCCAGTAATCAGATACAGCGCAGGAATAGTGGAATGGACGAAGGCAGAACTCCGCAGCATAGATCAGAAAACCAGGAAACATATGACAATACACAAAGCACTACACCCAAGAGCAAATACGGACAGACTATACATAACACGAAAGGAAGGAGGGAGAGGGACTACTAAGTATAGAGGACTGCGTCAACATCGAGAACAGAGCAACTGGGGCAATATCTGAAAACCAGTGAAGACGAGTGGCTAAGAGTGCATGGGAAGAAGGACTAATAAAAGTAGACGAAGACCCAGAAATATACAGAGACAGGAGAATGACAAACAGAACAGAGGAATGGCACAACAAACAAATGCACGGACAATACATGAGACAGACTAAAGAACAGGCCAGCGATGACACGTGGCAATGGCTACAGAGGGGAGAGCTAAAGAAGGAAACTGAAGGAATGATAACAGTGGCACAAGATCAAGCCCTAAGAACCAGATATGTTCAAAGAACGATAGACGGAAATAACATCTCTCCCATATGTAAGAAGTGCAATACGAAAAATGAAGCCATAAACCACATAGCAAGCGAATGCCCGGCACTTGCACAGAACCAGTACAAAAAGAGGCATAATTCAGTGGCAAAAGCCCTCCACTGGAGCTTGTGCAAGAAACATCAGCTACCTTGCAGTAATAAGTTTGTACGAGCACCAACCTGAAGGAGTGATAGAAAACGATCAGGCAAAGATTCTCTGGGACTATGTAAGAACAGATAGGGTGATACGTGCAAATAGACGAGACGTGACGTTGATTGACAAAAACCAAGAAGAAAGTGTCACTCATTGATGTCGCAATACCATGGGACACCAAAGTGAAGAGAAAGAGAGGGAAAAAGTGGATAAGTATCAAGATCTGAAAATAGAAATAAGAAGGATATGGGATATGCCAGTGGAAATTGTACCCATAATCATAGGAACACTAGGCACGATCCCAAGATCCCTGAAAAGGAATCTAGAAAACTAGAGGCTAAAGTAGCTCCAGGACTCATGCAGAAGAGTGTCATCCTCGAAACGGCGCACATAGTAAGAAAAGTGATGGACTCCTAAGGAGGCAGGATGCAACCCGGAACCCCACACTATAAATACCACCCAGTCGAATTTGAGGACTGAGGTAGAGCAAAAAAAAAAAAAAAAAAAAAAAAAAAAAAGATAATAAATAAAATAATAAAATTAATAATAATAATAAATAATAAATAATAATAATAATAATAATAATAATAATAATGACCAAACAAAAAATTCTTACAGTTTTCTTCTTAAGATGGAAAAAGAAACCCACAAAATTACTGAGTATAACTTGTTTTCTTGTGAGTATTTATATACATATTATTTTACTCACAATTTACTTACAAGTAAACAAGTTGTGCTCAGTATTTTTGTGTGTTTCTTTTTTCAATAATAATAATAATAATAATAATAATAATAATAATAATAATAATAATAATAATAATCTTCAACAGAAATTCACCTCCCAACAACTAAGAATAACGGAATGACATCCCTTATTCCTAAGCCTTAATCTCCTACGGCACTGCCAAGGAAAGGGGTGGACCACGCCCCTCGGTATTAGGAGAGCCACCTTACAGTTCCTAAGAAGATCAGGAGGATTAGGAATCCTTTCCAGCGTTGCCATCTGGCAAAACTTTCTCCACTGAGAAGTGATTTTGCAAATTCTCACGTGCGTGGTTATGTAACTCATTGAATTTGTACATACTTGTGTAGCTGTATAGCTATATGAAGGTTTTTTATGATGAACTAGGATATATATATATATATATATATATATATATATATATATATATATATTATTATATATGTATGTATGTATGCATATATATATATATATATATATATATATATATATATATACATATATATATATATATATATGCATACATACATACCTATAGTGTGTGTCTGTCTATTTGTGTGTATGTATGTATATGTATTGTATGAATATGTATAGCAAGCATATGACAAACATAATCCTCTCTGACATCAGTCTGCATTTAAACCAAAGAAAATAAAATCAAGAATCATCAAATAAAAAAAAAGATGATTTCGGTTTTCAGAAGTTTTGCAGAATGAAATCGCCGGAGGCTGTGAGCTCCCCCAAAGAAGACCTAATAACTTCCTTCCCTAATACAACCATAATCCTCCCTAACTTTTGGTGGGGGAGCAGCCTTCTTCCTTTTCCAGAATTCTTTTCCAGAATTCTTTTCCTGAATCGTCTTTTCTGAAATTCTTTTCCGAAATCCTATTCCAGAATCTTTTTTCGAAATCCTTTTCCAGATACCTTGTCCAGAATCCTTTTCCAGAATTCTTCTCCGGAATCCTTTTCAGGAATTCTTTTCCGTAATCCTATTCCAGAATCCTTTCCCTGAATCCTTTTCAAGAATCATTCTTCAGGGTCCTTATCCAGAATCGTTTATCGTGATCATTTTCCAAAATCCTTCTCCAGAATCCTTTTCCGGAATCCTTTTCCAGAATCCTACAATTCCTGGTTACATTTCTTCTTGAACAATTTCGTCCTCTGACTTCAAGAAATGTGTCCCATTTTAGGGGGGGAAAGTTTAATCAACCAAACACTATTTTTTTATGAATTCTGAATATATCTCAAAGTTTACCCTGTCGTCAGATTCTTTTGGAGAGATTTCCCCTTCTATTTTCGGGGTCAAATCCCCGAAAAATGCGACGTTTTCTCTCTTTTCTAGAGTTTTAAGATTTATTTTTTTAAACTTCTTTCTCCCACCCCCCCCCTCCACCCCCACCCGTCCCCGCCCCCGCCCAACCCCGCCCCATGTACTTGAACGGAATATGAAATGGAGTTTGAGCTTAAAAAGACACGGATGATATTTTTATATTTCTTGGATACGAAAAATGACTTTGGTTACTTTTTGGTCTCGAATGTTTTGGTGCTTCTAAATTTGTTTTGGAAATGTAAAACATCTTGATATCTGTTTTTCGGGTCTACTTGTGATTTATGTTCCTTGTTCAGAAGATCGACTTACATTCTTTGCTCTAATGAGCAACTTTTCATTCTTTTTTAAAAAAAATAAACCGCTTTTATGTTAAAAAAATTAACTTCATATTCTTTGTTCAAAAGATCAACTTTATCTACTTTGTTTGAAAAATGATCTTGACACTCTTTGTACAAAAGTTTAGTTTTAATTTCTTTGTTCAAAAGAGGCACTTTACATTCTTTGTTCAAAAGATAAGCTGCTTTCCTGTTTAAAAGATCAACTTTTCATTCTTGTTCAAGAGATCGACTTTACATTCTTTGTTGCAAAGATCAGCTTTGCATTCTTTGTTTAACAGATTAACTTTAACTTGTTCAGAACATCCGCTTTGCATTCTTTGTTCAAAAGATCGACTTTGTTTGTTCAAAAGATCAACTTTACATTCTTTTTTCCAAAGATCAACTTTTCTTTGTTCAAAAGATCAGCTTTACATTCTTTGTTCCAAAGTTCAGCTTTTCTCTCTTTGTTCCAAAGATCAGCTTTACTTTCTTTGTTCCAAAGTTCAACTTTGCTCTCTTTGTTACAACGATCAGCTTTACTTTCATTGTTCCAAATATCAACTTTACTCTCATTGTTACAAAGATCAGCTTCACTTTCATTGTTCGAAAGATCAACTTTTCTTTCTTTGTTCAAGAGATCAGCTCCACTTTCTTTGTTCGAAAGCTCAACTAACTGGGTCCAGCTCTCTCTGCTGAGTCTCATTTGTTAAGTATATCTTAGATCTTAGTTTACCCAGACCACTGAGCTGATTAACAGCTCTCCTAGGACTGTGGCCCGAAGGATTAGATATTTTTACGTGGCTAGAAACCGATTGGTTACCTAGCAACGCGACCTACAGCTTATTGTGAGATCCAAACCACGTTATATCGAGAAACGAATTTCTAATCACCAGAAATAAATTCCTCTGATTGAACGTTGGCAGAGCGGGGAGTCGAAGGGGGAACTAGGAGCTTATAAAACCTCAGTATGATGGGTATTCTTTAGGATTCACCCGCTCATGCTGCTAAATAATTTTGAAAATACTTAAATTTAATCCGGGCAGACCACAGCCTATTCACACTAAATATTTACTCTGATCTTTCGGAGTTGAATTAAATTTTACATTACCTATCAAATGACTGCCAGTTTCTCTCTGGCATTGAAAATGAATTGGAAAAGAAATGTAAACTGAAATGTCATTTACCTTTAATCCTGAAGTGAAATGAAAGGGCATTCATTTTTAATTTCATCCTAAAGTGAAATTAATACAGTCAGTATCACACGGAAATGTTTTTCATTAAACAGATGTTATTGAACATTGCTGGTACATTATATGTGAAAACTGTATTTTTATTATTGAGGTTGTTGGAACGAGTAACCCGATGTCCGTATCTAGGCCAGGCTCGGTGAATACAAGGATGAGAGTGGAGATGGAATAAGAGGTTTGAATAAATTGGTTATTTACAAATATTGACTGTG
>NC_087213.1:696691-729191 GCF_015104395.2 Macrobrachium nipponense | reverse complement strand
CACAAAGAATCAAAGGGAGAGAGAGAGAGGGGAGGGTTGTTTCTAATCCTTTCAGAAGAGAGCTGCATTGATCAGCATTTTTGGAATCAGGGGATTAATGTAATGACAAATGGAGTTCTTTCTGATGTTTCCAATTACGTGTTATTATTATTATTATTATTATTATTATTATTATTATTATTATTATTATTATTATTATTATTATTATTATTATTGTATAAGTTGAACCAAACCGCTGAGTCACACATCTAGAGTAGGCCTAAAGGGTATTAAAAATGTAGGATGTTACATTGAATGATAATAATAATAATAATAATAATAATAATAATAATAATAATAATAATAATAATAATAATAATAATAACATTTACTATTATTATTATTATTATTATTATTATTATTATTATTATTATTATTACCACCTTCTGATTTCTAGTTTCCTGAGTAGCTCCAGAATCCATTTGTATCCTTCAAGAACCAGCTTGAAGCGAGAGAGAGAGAGAGAGAGAGAGAGAGAGAGAGAGAGAGAGAGAGAGAGAGAGAGAGGAGAGAGAGAGAGGCAATTGAAGTGGATATCTCCATACAGACACCCAAATTCATGCACCTCAATTATAACCATTCTGGTTCCATTGCTATACATAATAGAAATTGTATCTGTTCGAGTGTTATATGATTCGTTATGCTGCATTTTTTTTTCTTTTCCGGTAAATGATGTCTTCTCTCTGTATTCTGCTGAATTTCCTGTTACCTTCTGGCAGTTCTTTCAAATGAACTTGTTATTTGGTAGCTTGAATTTCAAGTCAATGGCCCCTTTGGTGGGCTTGTTCCATATGAATAGAGTTCATCTTCTGAATAAAAATAATTGTAATAATAATGATAACATTTTTTAACGGCAGTCATAGTAACGCTGTTAGAATGAAAAATTATATTCATTCGAGTTAACGAGGTGGTACATTAAATCAAATATAAGATTCCCCCATATGCTAAGTTCCCAGGCTATTCAAATGCCATTTGCTTTTTTGAATTACCGATTGGAAGTCTGTCAAGCATGGAATATTTATGACGACATTCGATCATTTTAAAAATCCTTCGTTTTTTTTAAACACTGTTGTAAAGAATGACTCTTACGATTTTAGAAAATGACATTCTTTTTCTTTTCTTGTTGAATAGTGGACGTATAATTAATTTATAATCCCAGTCTGGTCTGATATGAAAAGAGCTGTCTCTCTCTCTCTCTCTCTCTCTCTCTCTCTCTCTCTCTCTCTCTCTCTCTGCATTTATATGCCTTCCATCACTATAGTAATTCATTATCATCATTCTCCATCTCTGAAACTGTCTTTCATCAAGGTTGTATCATTAGGCCCGCTTTGAGTATCACTCTCTCTCTCTCTCTCTCTCTCTCTCTCTCTCTCTCTCTCTCTCTCTCTCTCCAGCGCCTGGAATTCCTATGGTCTCCTTTTCTTCACAATACATATATATAAATTCCAAAATAAATATAGAATTCCAACTAAGAGTCATTTCCATGCTCACTGTTACTCGAAATTCCATTGATACTACAATGATATTCGCTACTTAAAGAGATCATCTCCGTTGTTGTTTATTCCTTTTGTTTGTCATTTGAAAGGGAGTTACAAGGAGTTATAAGGATTAGGATGTCTCGTAGACTCGTTAGTCCATCCGAGGAGACATCATGTGCTGTTATCTAGCTTTCTTTTAAACTCTTCCACACTGTTGCTGTTGACAACTTCTCGTGGAAGTTTATTCACACGTCACATATCTCGTATGTAAAGAAGTTCCCACAGTGGAAAGTGTTTTATCTCTTCCGCTCTAGTTTCCATCAATTATTTCTTGTCTTGTTTTCGTTCAACGTAAATAAGTTACTGTCTACTTTTGTTATGCCTTTCAGTATTTTGAATGTTTGTATTAGTTGTTCTCGCAATCGTCGTCTTTCTAAGCCATATATGTTCAGGCTCTCTAGTCGAGAGACGAGAATTACATGAAAAAAGGGAATATGTGTGAGTAAATTAATAAATTGTACTAATGAGAGAGAGAGAGAGAGAGAGAGAGAGAGAGAGAGAGAGAGAGAGAGAGAGAGAGGCGTAGTGTGTTTACCATATGAAAAGAAGAAACAAGAATTGTATATGAAATGAGAATTTTTTTGAATAATTTGCACTAGAAAAGAGAAGAAAGAAGAGAGAGAGAGAGAGAGAGAGAGAGAGAGAGAGAGAGAGAGAGAGAGAGTGGCGTGTTGTCATATAGAACGGGGAACGAGAATTTATAAAAAAAGAGAATATATAAGGACGCATTGTACCAATGAGAGAGAGAGAGAGAGAGAGAGAGAGAGAGAGAGGATGCTCAGCATGTGTCTCTTAGATCAGAAATTTCGATATTTTTTCTTTTTCTTGTTTTGCGAACTAGCGAAGAGCGGAACATATTAACGTGGAATCCGAATCATTAACACTACAAGTCTCCAGCATTGCATGCTGGAAATATGAAAATAATAACAGATATTTTGTTTTGACGATTCCTGAAAAATGACGGCAAAGATATTTCGCCTTAATAATTATCAAAAGCTTTCGGTTACACAGTTATGTCCGCCTAATAAACTGCAATGTATATTATTATTATTATTATTATTATTATTATTATTATTATTCATTATTTTATATTATTATTATTATTATATTAATATTATATATTCGATGATGAATCCTATTCATATGGAACAAGCCCACAGGAACCATTGACTTGAAGTTCAAGCTTCCAAAACCATTTTTATCATTATTATTATTATTATTATATTATTATTATTATTATTATTATTATTATTATTTTAGGTGATCAGTTGCTGGATGACGACCTCCAAGTCCTGACCGTCTTCCCCTTCAATTGGGTTGAATACCTGGCTGCCGGACGAAGCTCCTCTGTTGCCAGAGGTTCCATTTACGTCGTTGTCGTTTATTCCTTTATTTCTTTCCATCATTGCTGAGTTTTGCCATTTAACCCATAGCTGGACCCTACCCCATCAGGGATAGGTACTCATTTACAGCTGAGTAGACTGAGGAAATTATGGTAAAGATCCTTTCCCAAGGAATCAACGCCGAGGAGAGCGGTCACCCATCCAACATTATTATTATTATTATTATTATTATTATTATTATTATTATTATTATTATTATTATTATTATTATTCAGATGATGGATCCTATTATATGGAACAAGTCCACAGGGGCCATTGACGTGAATTTCAAGTTTCCACAGAATATGGCGCTCATTAGCATGCAAGAGGAGGCATAGTTGAATGCAGACAGAAGAATATCTAACAATATATTAATGTTCCTGTATGCAAGATAAAGGTCTAAGGTGAGATCATTTCACTTTTGCATTTGCCGTCTTCCTACTCGGGGCCAGCCACATTCATCAATAGCCCTTATATAATTAAGCATTGTATCTTCGCTTGATCTTGATTTGAGTACATTTTTATTTTTTCATTAATTTATTTATTTTTTTCTTTTACCCGCTCTTGCTGCTTCCTAATGTACACCATATTCTTTGGAATCTTGAATTTCATGTCCGTGGCCCCTGTGATGAGATTGTTCCTTGTGAATAGGTTCATCTTTTGAATAATAATAATAATAATAATAATAATAATAATAATAATAATAATAATAATAATAATAATAATAATAATAATAATATCTGAAAACCAGTGAAGACGAGTGGCTAAAGAGTGCATGGGAAGAAGGACTAATAAAAGTAGACGAAGACCCAGAAATATACAGAGACAGGAGAAAGACAGAAAGAACAGAGGACTGGCACAACAAACCAATGCACGGACAATACATGAGACAGACTAAAGAACTAGCCAGCGATGACAATTGGCAATGGCTACAGAGGGGAGAGCTAAAGAAGGAAACTGAAGGAATGATAACAGCGGCACAAGATCAGGCCCTAAGAACCAGATATGTTCAAAGTACGATAGACGGAAATAACATCTCTCCCATATGTAGGAAGTGCAATACGAAAAATGAAACCATAAACCACATAGCAAGCGAATGCCCGGCACTTGCACAGAACCAGTACAAAAAGAGGCATGATTCAGTGGCAAAAGCCCTCCACTGGAGCCTGTGCAAGAAACATCAGCTACCTTGCAGTAATAAGTGGTACGAGCACCAACCTGAAGGAGTGATAGAAAACGAACAGGCAAAGATCCTCTGGGACTATGGTATCAGAACGGATAGGGTGATACGTGCAAACAGACCAGACGTGACGTTGATTGACAAAGTCAAGAAGAAAGTATCACTCATTGATGTCGCAATACCATGGGACACCAGAGTTGAAGAGAAAGAGAGGGAAAAAATGGATAAGTATCAAGATCTGAAAATAGAAATAAGAAGGATATGGGATATGCCAGTGGAAATCGTACCCATAATCATAGGAGCACTAGGCACGATCCCAAGATCCCTGAAAAGGAATCTAGAAAAACTAGAGGCTGAAGTAGCTCCAGGACTCATGCAGAAGAGTGTGATCCTAGAAACGGCACACATAGTAAGAAAAGTAATGGACTCCTAAGGAGGCAGGATGCAACCCGGAACCCCACACTATAAATACCACCCAGTCAAATTGGAGGACTGTGATAGAGCAAAAAAAAAAAAAAAATAATAATAATAATAATAATAATAATAAGATCCCTGAAAAGAAATCTAGAAAAACTAGAGGATGAAGTAACTCCTGGACTCATGCAGAAGAGTGTGATCCTAGAAACGGTGCACATAGTGAGAAGAGTGATGGACTCCTGAGTAGACAGGATGCAACCCGGAACCCCACACTATAAATACCATCCTGTCGAATTGGAGGACTATGATAGACAAAAAAACATAATAATAATAATAATAATAATAATAATAATAATAATAATAATAATAATAATAATAATAATAATAATAATATCACCATGCGCCCAAATGGATGACCACAGGAAGAACATCCTTAGTACAGAAAGACAAGAGTAAGGAAATATAGCCAGTAACTACAGGCCTATCACCTGCCTACTAATAATGTGGAAGTTACTAACAGGTATCATCAGTGAAAGGCTATACAACTACCTAGAGGATACAAACACCATCCCCCACCAACAGAAAGGCTGCAGAAGGAAGTGTAGGGGCACAAAAGACCAGCTCCTGATAGACAAAATGGTAACGAAGAACAGTAAGAGAAGGAAACCCAGCCTAAGCATGGCATGGATAGACTATAAGAAAGCCTTCGACATGATACCACACACATGGCAATAGAATGTCCTCAAAAATATAATGCGCAACTGGAATACAATACTTGCAAGCTCTGGAATAAGACTAGCAGAGGTTAATAATAGGAGAGGGATCTTCCAGGGAGACTCACTGTCCCCACTACTCTTCGTAGTAGCCATGATTCCCTTGACAAAAGTACTACAGAAGATGGATGCCGGGTACCAACTCAAGAAAAGAGGCAACAGAATTAACCATCTGATGTTCATGGACGACATCAAGCTGTATGGTAAGAGCATCAAGGAAATAGATTCCCTAATCCAGACCGTAGGGATTGTATCTGGGAACATCAGGATGGAGTTTGGAATAGAAAAATGTGCCTTAGTCAACATACAAAAGGGCAAAGTAACAAGACTGAAGGGATAAAGCTACCAGATGGGAGCAACATCAAACACATAGATGAGACGGGATACAAATAGCTAGGAATAATGGAAGGAGCGAATATAAAACACCAAGAGATGAGGGACACAATCAGGAAAAAATATATGCAGAGACTTAAGGCGATACTCAAGTCAAAACTCGACGCTGGAAATATGATGAAAGCCATAAGCACATGGGCAGTGCCAGTAATCAGATACAGAGCAGGAATAGTGGAATGGACGAAGGCAGAACTCCGCAACATAGACCAGAAAACTAGGAAACATATGACAATACACAAAGCACTACACCCAAGAGCAAATACGGACAGACTATACATAACACGAAAAGGAGGGAGAGGACTACTAAGCATAGAGGACTGCGTCAACATCGAGAACAGAGCACTGGGGCAATATCTGAAAACCAGTGAAGACGAGTGGCTAAAGAGTGCATGGGAAGAAGGACTGATAAAAGTAGACGAAGACCCAGAAATATACAGAGACAGGAGAATGACAAACAGAACAGAGGAGTAGCACAACAAACCAATGCGCCGACAATACATGAGACAGACTAAAGAACTGGCCAGCGATGACACATGGCAATGGTTACAGAGGGGAGAGCTAAAGAAGGAAACTGAAGGAATGATAACAGAGGCACAAGATCAGGCCCTAAGAACCAGATATATCCAAAGAACGATAGATGGAAATAACATCTCTCCCATATGTAGGAAGTGCAATACGAAATATGAGACCATAAATTACATAGCGAACGAATGTCCGACACTTGCACAGAACCAGTACCAAAAGAGGCATGATTCAGTGGCAAAAGCCCTCCACTGGAGCCTGTGCAAGAAACACCAGCTACCTTGCAGTAATAAGTGGTACGAGCACCAACCTGAGGGAGTGATAGAAAACGATCAGGCAAAGATCCTCCGGGACTATGGTATCAGAAAAGATAGGATGATACGTGCAAATAGACCAGACGTGACGTTGATTGACAAAATCAAGAAGAAAGTTTCGCTCATTGATGTCGCAATACCATGGGACACCAGAGTTGAAGAGAAAGAGAGGGAAAAAATGGATAAGTATCAAGACCTGAAAATAGAAATAAGAAGGATATGGGATATGCCAGTGGAAATTATACCCATAATCATAGGAACACTAGGCACGATCCCAAAATCCCTGAAAAGGAATCTGGAAAAACTAGAGGCTGAAGCAGCTCTAGGCCTCATGCAGAAGAGTGTGATCCTAGTAACGGCGCACACAGTAAGAAGAGTGATGGACTCCTACGGAGGCAGGATGCAACCCGGAACCCCACACTATAAATACCACCCAGTCGAATTGGAGGACTGTGATAAACAAAACAAAACAAAAATAATAAAAAAAAAAAAATAATAATAATAATAATAATAATAATAATAATAATAATAATAATAATAATATAATAATAATCAATAATAAATAATGATAAACAATATAATAATAATAATAAATAATAATAATTAATAAATAATAATAATAATAATAGAATAACAATAATTAAATAATAATAATAATAATAATAATAATAATAAGGTACCTGGGTTCGTTGTTATTGATGGTCCATAGCGTCTCAAAAGTAATTCTAAAATAACCCGATGAAGAAATAAAACTGCTTTTCACGCCAAGCCTTCGTTTGTCATCCGAGGGAAAATATTCCAAAATATAAATGTAATCCACACAGTGCCCTCTTAAATAAGTTTTCGAATTCTTCGCGCTTCCTGGATACGCTCCTCACTGCAAAGTCTCAGATCCAAATGCAAGAATATATTCTGTTGAAGTGAGCTGAGGAACTACAGACCAGATTTTCTCAACTCGAGATAATGCATTAGAGCGATCCGCTCCGAGGAAAATGCACTTGGAGCTTATACTATCTCCCGGGTTTAATACAATTTCCTGGCGTCGCCCTGGGCTGGGTTGGTTTGGGCAGGGGGCTACTACTGCCCTGAGGGTGATTAAAGCAGAGGTGCTACCTCCTATATCAGACTTCTCAGGTGCAGTAAATGTAAGTAGAAATAAGGGCTTGGAGTTATTGTCAAATGGGGAGAAAGAATTTACCTGTATATCTCGCTGAGTTATGTCACTGGATCGTTGGAATTGATAGCAAGTATTTATATGAACACTGGAACGCACCTGTTCATTGCCCTTATTTTCATGATAGGGAAGAAGGATTGTGAATTGTATCTTATCGTCGTTCATAACAAATGTCCTACCGGTCTTTTCATTTTTACTTCTTAAACGAACACCATATTCTTTGGAAGGTTGAGTTTCAAGCCAATGGACCCTTCGGGTTTGTTCCATATGAATTGGTGGTTACATGTGTAACAAAACAAATTAAAATATCTTAATTTGTTCAGAATCTTAAAAGAATCAGTTTGAAAATTCTACAAGTGGCTGATATTACTGACAACTTTTTTTTATCGTTCCATATGAATTGGTTTCATCTTCTGAAGAATAATAATTGAGATTTCACAGGTGGTTACAGGTGATACAAAACAAATTAAAATATCTTAATTTGTTCAGAATCTTAAAAAAATCAGTTTAAAAATTATATTACTTTCGACTTTCTTTATCTTACTTTTTTTTTTAAATTCAAGAGGCTGACATTACTGTTAACTTTCTTTATCTTAATTTCCAAAAAAAATTCAAGAGGCTGATATTACCGTCAACTTTCTTTATCTTACTTTCTTAAAAAATTCGAGATTGATATTGCTGTTAACTTTCTTTTTATCTTAATCAGGTGTATAAAATTTTTAAGGAGATGATATTACTGTCAACTTTCTTTGTCATACTTCTACAAAAAATTCAAGAGGTTGATATTGCTGTTAACTTTATCTTAATTTTAAAAAATTGCAGGAGGCTGATGTTACTGTTAACTTTCTTTATCTTAATTTTTTTTTTTCGTGATGTTGATATGATTTTTAAATTTCTTTATCTCCCTTTCAAAAGAAATTCAAGAGGTTGATATTATTGTTAAAAGTGATTTTCAAAACACTTATTTTTCAAAATGCAGCATAGAATAAAAAAAAAAGGAGCTTGAAAAAATCATTGCTCTCTTTATCTCACTGTTATTCAGTTTAGTGTTGAGGAGGCATTTTCCCCGCAGCATCCTCCTCCTCCTCCTCCTCCTCCTCCTCCCATCTTGTTCCATTCCCTCTCATTTCTTGGGAAACGCAAAAACCCCAGAATCCTGCGGGATAGAAGCTTCAAGAGACATTAGCATAATGGTTCAGCTACTTAGATGCCTGATTAGCCCAGGAACCCAGAGTTACAGTTCTCCTCAAATGAAGAAAAACAAAGTTTTTGTATTCTATATTTCTAGTTTTCTGCAAATGGAAACCATTGAGTTGGCTTTGTCTGTCTGTCCACACTTTTTTCTCTCCATCCTCAGATCTAAAAAACTACTTGGGCTAGAGGGACGCACATTGGTACGTTGATCATCCACCCTCCAATCATGAAACATACCAAATTGCAGCCCTCTTGTCTCAGTAGTTTTTATTTTATTTAAGGCTAAAGCTAGCCATAATCGTGCTTCTGGCCACGATATAGGACAGACCTCCACCGGGGCGTGGTTCAAGGATCATGGGCCACGGTTCTTACAGTATCATACCGAGACCACCGAAAGATAGATCTGTTTTCGGTCGCTTTGATTATATACTCTACAGAAAACTCGATTGCCCCGAAGAAACTTCGGCGCATTTTTTACTTTCTTCTTTTGCAGGGACTACATCTGTCTATCTACCTCTATCTATCTTTATGTATGTTCATTTCCTGCTTACTGCCTTTCATCTGTATCTTTCTTTGTACTTTTATTAATGTCCCTCTTTGCCCTATTTACCCTAAGGTAAGGCTTACCAGCAGTCATACAGAATTCTCTCTCTCTCATACATGTTACACACATACATATATATGTATGTATATATATGTATGTATGTATGTGTATGTATGTTTATACGCACACAGCCACACTCACACATACACACACACATATATAAATTATATATGTATATATATATATATATATATATATATATATATATATATATGTGTGTGTGTATGGTATTATATATATATATTATTTTTAAATCATATATTATAGATATATATACTATATAGTATGTATAATCTATTATAATATATATCTATATATATATATATATAAGTATGTATGCATAGGTATATACAGGCAATGTATATGAGAGAGAGAGAGAGAGAGAGACCTTACAGACCTTACAGACCTTACAGTTCGTTCGGGTTGCCCCAGGTCCCTCAGTGTGAGGCGCCTCTAATGTCTACCAGAGAGTTGCTAGTACATCTTCCGGTATATTTTGCATCTTCCAATCTTGGATGGTCTGGGATGCAGTTTAGATATTTGTCGAGCTTATTCTTAAACACATCTACGCTCACTCCTGATATATTCCTCAGATGAGCTGGCAACGCATTGAATAGACGCTGCATTATCGATGCTGGTGCGTAGTGGATTAATGTCCCCTGTGTGCTTTCCTTATTTTTCCTGGTATAGTTTTGGGCACTATTAATCTACCTCTGCTTGCTCTTTCTGATATTTTTAGTTCCATGATATTTTCTGTTATTCCTTCTATCTGTTTCCATGCCTGAATTATCATGTAGCGTTCTCTTCTCCTTTCTAGACTATATAATTTTAAGGATTGTAGTCTTTCCCAGTAGTCTAGGTCCTTAACTTCTTCTATTCTAGCTGTAAAGGACCTTTGTACACTCTCTATTTGTGCAATATCCTTTTGATAGTGTGGGTACCATATCATATTGCAATATTCAAGTGGACTACGAACATATGTTTTATAAAGCATAATCATGTGTTCAGCTTTTCTTGTTTTGAAGTGCCGTAACAACATTCCCATTTTTGCTTTACATTTTGCCAACAGAATTGCTATTTGATCATTGCATAACATGTTCTATTCATCATCACACCAAGGTCTTTAACTGCTTCCTTATTTGTGATTGCCTCATTATTAGGTCCCCTATATGCATATAGCTTTCCTTCTCTGTCTCCATAATTTATTGATTCAAATTTATCAGAGTTAAATACCATCCTATTTACCTCTGCCCAATCATATACTTTGTTAAGGTCTCTTTGTAGAGCGTTCCTATCTTCATCACAAGTAATTTCTCTACTTATTCTTGTGTCATCAGCGAAACTACTCACTACCGAATCCTTAACATTACTGTCTATGTCTTCAATCATAATAACAAACAATATTGCAGCTAGCACCGTACCTTGTGGCACACCGGATATTACCTTGGTTTCATCCGATTTCTCATCGTTTGCAATAACTATCTGTTTTCTGTTGTGTAAAAATTCTTTTAACCATCTTCCTACTTTATCTACGATATTGTGTTTTCTAATTTTCTTTGCTAATATATTATGGTCTACTTTGTCAAAAGCTTTTGCAAAGTCTAGATAAACCACATCTGTTTCATTTCCGCTTTTCATATTTTTGAATATGTTCTCACGGTGGACTAACAGTTGGGTTTGTGTACTTTTTCCGGGTACGAAACCGTGTTGTCCTATATTAAACAAATTATTTTTTTATTAAATGTTTCATAATATTTTTCTTCATTACCCTTTCATACACTTTCATAATATGTGATGTTAGACTCACAGGCCTATAATTACTTGCCTATAGTCTTGATCCACTTTTGAAAGTAGGGGTGATATATGCTAATTTGTGCTCATCATAAATCTTGCCTGTATCTACACTTTGTCTTAATAATATTGCAAGTGGCTTTGCGATAGAATGAACTACTTTCTTAACAAAATAGCAGGGACTCCATCCGGCCCTGCAGCAGCTCCATTTTTAATTTCATTAATTGCCTGCACAATATCAGCTTCATTAATTTCTATGTCAGCTAAATATTCACTATTTTCTTCCCTTACTTCTATATCATTATCTTCATTATCTATTCTAGGGGTGAATTCTCTCTTATATCGTTCTGCCAGTATGTTGCAAATTTCCTTTTTTTCATTCGTTAATCTCCCTTCAATTCTCAGAGGGCCTATTTCTATTCTTCTTTTATTCATCTTCTTCGCATATGAGTATAATAGTTTGGGGTTTTGCTTGATATTTAATAGGGTTTTTTCTTCCAAGTCCCGTTTTTCATTTTCTTTTGATTGTATAATCTTTTGTTCTGCATTTTCTATCTTACTTTTTAGTTCTATAACTTTCCATGCATTTTTTTCTTTTGCAAGAACTTTTTTCCACTTTCTGATTTTCTGGAACAAGATCCTTCTGTCTCTTGGTATGCATGAATGATGTTTACTTTTCTTCTTCGGTATATATTTTTCCACTATTTTCTCCAATATTTTATATAATATCTCCGTATTTACCCTTATGTCATCACTTACGAAAATGTTATCCCAATCTTTGTTTAATTCTTCATTAATTTCTGACCATTTTATATTTTTACTGTAGAAGTTGTATTTTCCATATCCTTCCCACTTTTTCATTTCTTGCTTATCTCTATTTTCACTTGCTTTGGAATGAACTGTTAATTCTATGACATTATGGTCTGAAATACTCGCATTATAAACTATTATTTCTTTAACATAATTCATCTCGTTCACAAATACTAGGTCTAAAGTATTTTCCTTTCTTGTTGGCAGGTGATTTATTTGTTGAATGTTGTATTCTAGTAGCATATCTAATAGCTTTTCAAATTGCCTCTTATCTTCTGCACTACTATTACTTTCTTTTTTATATGTATAAGTACAACCACAATCTCCTATTCGTTCTTTCCATTCTACGAAAGGAAAGTTGAAGTCACCAGATAGGAGAATAGTCCAGTCCTTGTGATTTCTACATATATCATCCAATTTTTCAATTATTAAGTCAAACTCTTTAGTATTAGGAGGTCTATATATTACTATGTTCATCAATTTTTCAGATTCAAATTCTACCGCTATTAGTTCACATTCTGAGTTACTATATTTCTCATATATTTTTCCTTGTTTTTTGTCTTTCCCATATATTGCGAGAGAGAGAGAGAGAGAGAGAGAATTATTTATGATTGCTGGTAAATCTTAGCCTAAGGTGGGTAGGACGAAGTGAAACATTGCTAAAGCATAAAGAAAGCTGCAAATAGAAAATGGTACGATGGAAGTGAAATGTCAAACCCATAATTGCAATATATCATGACCCCAGATGACCTTATTTTTATCCTAAAAGCTATTTATAGGAATATGTAAGATATGAATCTAAAGTGGAAATTTCCATAGCACCTTGTTCTGTTACTTGAACTTGAGTAAGGTCAGTCCGTGGATGGGTAACGACCTGTGAATCTCGACACTCATAGGACATAAACTCCTTTGTGTAATCGTATAGGCATGGCTAGCAACTTCATTCCAGAAATCAATTATTATTATTATTATGGTCTATCACAGTCCTCCAGTTTGACTGGGTGGTATTTATAGTGTGGGGTTCCGGGTTGCATCCTGCCTCCTTAGGAGTCCATCACTTTTCTTACTAATGTGCGCCGTTTCTAGGATCACACTCTTCTGCATGAGTCCTGGAGTTACTTCAGCCTATAGGTTTTCTAGATTCCTTTTCAAGGATCTTGGGGTCGTGCCTAGTGCTCCTATGATTATGGGTACAATTTCCACTGGCATATCCCATATCCTTCTTATTTCTAGTGTAAGGTCTTGATACTTATCCATTTTTCCCTTTTTTTCTCTTCAACTCTGGTTCCCATGGTATTGCGACATCAATGAGTGATACTTTCTTCTTGATTTTGTCAATCAACGTCACGTCTGGTCTATTTGCACGTATCACCCTATCTGTTCTGATACCATAGTCCCAGACGATCTTTGTCTGATCGTTTTCTATCACGCCTTCAGGCTGGTGCTCGTACCACTTATTACTGCAAGGTATCTGGTGTTTCTTGCACAGACTCCAGTGGAGTGCTTTTGCTACTGAATCATGCCTCTTTTTGCACTGGTTCTGTGCAAGTGCCGGACATTCGCCTGCTATGTGGTTTATGGTTTCATTTTTCGTATTGCACTCCCTACATATGGGAGAGATGTTATTTCCGTCTATCGTTCTTTGAATATATCTGGTTCTTAGGGCCTGATCTTGTGCCGCTGTTATCATTCCTTATTATTATTATTATTATTATTATTATTATTATTATTATTATTATTATTATTCGGAAGATGAACAAGCCACAGGGACCACTGACTCTAAATTCAAGCTTTCAAAGAATATCAAGGTGTCCATTTGAAAGAAGAAACAGAAGGTCACAGGAAATGCAGAAAGAAGAGACCAGTTATTAAAAAAAATCAATGAACACATTAATAAATGAATAGATACATTATCCAATAAAAGGAGAATCGCTTTAGCGTAGCATTGCTTTGCATCCTCGCTCGATCTTCTGAAGGAGTTCCAATTACATGACATCCTCAGGGAACCTGTTCAACAGACCAACGGAGCTAGGAATAAAGGACCTCTGGAACTACGAAAATTCTAAAATCCAATTCTGTCATTCCAGTGGGCAATGAATTTGGATTGGAGACACAGCATTCCAAAGGACTGGAATAACGAAATAATGGAATGTAAACACAAATGACGTAATGAGGAATGATCCCTGTTGGTAATTTGAATTCTAATGAAGCCCACTGCTCTGGATTTCCGCTCTCTTAAATGACAATTTGTTCCCTCTGTTCAGACGTTCATTTCAACGAGATAATTGGAAACAAGGAAATCCTCTCTCTCTCTCTCTCTCTCTCTCTCTCTCTCTCTCTCTCTCTCTCTCTCATCTGTGTGTGTCAGTCTTAATGCAAAATATTGATATTCAGTCATTCGTTCTTTGTCACAAATTTTGTTTTAATTCTCGGTATGTGTGTGTGCAAAGTATTAATAATTGCTTTTTCACATAGCTCTCTCTCTCTCTCTCTCTCTCTCTCTCTCTCTCCTCTCTCTCTCTCTCTCCAGTGGAGGAAAGTGCTTCTCTTCGCCCCTTTTTAAGAATCTTTGTCTGTAATTAAAATGGCACTCAGCTTTTGTTTCCCTATGTAAGGCTCTAATTAAAAAGACATTCGTCTTTTGTTTCTGTGGACATAAAGTATATTTACCCATTTTTTCATAAGTTAGAATTTCTCTCTCTCTCCTCTCTCTCTCTCTCTCTCTCTCTCTCTGTATGTATTTTCGTGATGTAAAAGGTAGCACGTTCTCTTATCGACCCTTTTAAGGGCGTGTGCCACTAATAAAGATAATAATTAGAATTTATATTGAACTTCAATGCACACACATCATTTTACAAAACAAATAGAAGTGGAGCCAAAAGAGTACAATTTCTATATATTATTATTTAATAAAAAAGCTGCCTAAACTGAAGTAGGACTGCCATTCTCTGTTTATCTTACCAATGAACAGCTATGCTCAACTCTGACACGACATGATTCTTATTGTATCATCCAGAATCCCAGATTCTATAAGTAGATGCACATCAACCGTGCATATGATGTCTAGGCTAGTCCCTTACGGCACTCCTGATTGGCTGTTGATAAGCCAATCATAGGGCTAGAAATCCCCAGTCTCTCGAGAGAGTTCACATAGGCAAGATGCATGTTCCACTTCTCCTGAAGGATACGTCATTCAAAAGTATCCATCAGGAGAGGCGGCTCATACATCCAGCCTATGTGAACTCTCTCGGGAGACTGAGAGTTCGCTGCCGTGTTATTGGCTTATCAACAGCCAATCAGGAGAGTCGTAAGGGACTGGCCTATACTTCAAATGCACGGATGCTTGATGTGAATCTACTATAGTAACGTTAGCAGTAGTGTTAAACTTTTTTCATTTCTAATGTCAAACATGTCGACAAGTTTGCGAATTCGCCGCTAGCAATATTTTCCTTATGGTTATACGTATAATTATGATTCCTTTTATGCATTGGTATAATTCGTAATCTGTGTGATTTGAACAGGGTTTTTCTATTTTATTTATTTATTTATTTATTTCTATTACCTAACTCAAAGCAATGTGTGTTAGCAGTGCCTTCAATAAGTGCGCGCTTAACATGTTCCACGAGATGGTCAACGCAACTACCTCTGCAGCATTAGAACATTAGACCTAACAAGCTCAACAGTCATAACAACATTTTCAAAAGAGGAATATGAATTGCAACAAGTTTTCCTTGAATGTTGAAGTTTTAGGCTTTGTTAAGTTGCCTTTTTGTTGCAAAATGATTTATAGGCCTAAAAAGCTAATCTAAGCCTTCTAATATGTAATGTTTGTTAATAAAGAATTTATTTGTAAAGATTACCTGTCCTTCGTGGAATAAACGATGATGATGATTTTAATTATATGGAGAAGATGGTTATTAATCGAAATATATATTCGTATTGATATCAAGGCCTGTGGAACACTTGTTTTTTTCAACCGACTTAAAGTATTATTTTCTTAAAAAGTCCTTCTGCTCGCTTTTGGTGTATAAAATAAGGCAATATGAAGAGCAATAATGTGTAGATAACTTCATATGCTTACTGGTCAGAAATTGTTAATACAGAGATGTGAATGCTAATTGCAATGTATTTATAGTAAGTAAGAAAAACAAACACACCTAGGCCTGGGGACAAAATCTTATCTTTAACAAAAATAATAATTGCATATGCAAATATTTACTACTAACTATTTCAAGGCCCTTGACACCCTCCTTTTTTAATATAACTAATGAACTAGGCTTCTGATTAATGTGAAACCGAAACCACCAGAGTTTGAGACACCGACCTAATTAAGAAAAATGGATTCAAGCATCTACTCCGCATTATTGTCTTACTTTATATCGAGAAATGTCATCTCAATTTTGTAGACATGGTGAGAACGGAAATTAAGACCTGGCAACTAGGCGCAGAATGACGTGTGTCGACCATGACGTGGGGCCCCGTGACGTTTACACCTACCACTACCCCATTTGTGTATGGTTATCAAATAATATATAAGTTGTAGTGAATTATACTGCTCTTTGATGGAATCTAAAGATATTGATTAGTTATTATGTTTGAATAAACTCATTTTTAGCCTCACTTGTGTTTATTATTTGATTAATAGGTAATTCTTACGAAAAAGAAGACAAAAAAATAAAAATCTCGGATGGCAGTCAGATGTGATCATGCTAGGGAAGGTACACGTCTGTTAGATACAGGCATTAACAAGGGCTCCAGGTGACACCTTGCTTACTGCCTACTATTGACATTTTATATCATGTCTAGAATGCTTCACCATTGTCCACAAGGTTGTCGTAATGCTTTTGTGTTGCGACTCTTAACATACTACAAGAGGGAACAAGACAACAATAAACTGAAGATTGGATTGAAAAGGTGGTATCATGTTGTCATGTTTAATGGCGTACCATCACGGACATGTATAGTTGAATATTATGCATTATCAGATTCTCTCTCTCTCTTCCTCACTCTCGCCCTCTCTTTTATATATATATTATAATATATATATATATATATATATATATATATATATATATATATATATATATAATACATGTGTATATATACATATATATATAGCTATTTATTATTACTTATATATATATGTATATATACACATTCTACTTCAGTCTTGTAACTTTATTTATTAAAATGTTAGCTGCTATACTACTATCTATGTACAATACACTTATTGTTAATAAAGTATTACTATCCTTTCACCTCCATCCAATCCTCAGTCATATTAAATATTTGTAATGATCATATTATGTGCGCACCCTCAACAGTCATATTCACCAATAATCAATTCACATATAGCACGATTAAACTCTTTATCTAAAATTGCTTTCGTGGCGTTATTGAAATCAGGGAATAATAAAATAATATGACCAATTTAAACTTTGCCAGACCTAACATTTTTTCATTCCATAACTTCAACCTACTAATGACTGCATACCTGTATTGAAAAATAAAAACACCTTATCTCTATCAAAGGTATATATATATATATATATATATATATATATATATATATATATATATATATATAATTTCTTGTACTGGTATAATGAAAACCATACAGAAAGGGGGGCGTGGCAGGTGTAAACGTCACGGGACCCCACGTCATGGTCGACACACATCATTCTGCGGCTAGTTGCCACCTGCCCACAAAATTGAGACGACATTTCCTGATATAAAGTAAGACAATAATGCGCAGTAGATGCTTGAATCCATTTTTCTTAATTAGGTCGGTGTCTCAAACTCTGGTGGTTTCGGTTTCACATTAACCAGAAGCCTAGTTCATTAGTTATATTAAAAAAGGAGGGTGTCATGGGCCTTGAAACAGTTAGTAGTGATCCATAATTTTTCAAGTGGGTAAGAAATATAACGTAAATAATTTTATTTTCATGAAAATTCAAATATTCCTCCAACAAATATAGATTAAATGGTTTCAAGATTACTTCATTGTCGCTACTGATTGTAGACCTATGTTGCACCAGGTGATTCATGTCGCCCCACTCACGCTCCGCTCACCCGTTGATATCAGTGGAGGCATTCTACTTTTGTATTTGAAGCTTAAAAACAATCAGGTAGGACTATTTCAAATTTTATGGTTGCCTTGGCAACAATATTAGTATTAAGACCATTTTTTTCGTTTTCTTTTTATTTAACAGTAAACCGAGGTGTGGCGATTACTTTTTTTTTTCAGAGTGCATCGGCGATTAGCGAACGAAAGTTTTGAAAATGTTTCGTAACTGTTTTTCCAAAATTTGGCTACACGTGACATTCATTACAGTTTTGAAATAAAGGACAGATTTCACTCTTATGAAACATATTATGGCCTTATTGTATACAATAATAACTGAAATAATAGATAAATATTTAACATGTTAGATTGACAGTTAGTGATTTTTTAACGAAATCCTATTCAGTCAGCATCAGTTCTGAGCATAGCTGTACGTAAAAAAAAAAGTTTAAAATGTACTCAGTAAAACTTTATAATAGTTTCCATCTAAACAATTGACATAGTGCACATATCATTCTAATTACCAAAAATAAATAAATAAAAAGAAACCGTTACTTATAACGAAGCACGTAATTCAAGTACAACAGCTGCTCTCCAGTATTTACTCTTACTGGATAAATTGTTACTGAAACTAGAACAGCAATATATTTACTCATCCTCATTCAGCCAATTTATGCACAAGGCCCAAAACTAACTTCGTGTCTTAAGTAATGCTCTCGCCTGCTTGCAATACTTCGTGTCTTATCTTATTACGTCAATTAATAATGAGTACGAGATGCTTTGGTAATGCTATTAGTATAATCTTTGATGCGCTTGTAGATTTTAAACTGACTGAGAGAGAGATTGAATTTGATAATAATGTTCTATTACATCCGATTAACCTTCTTAGAAAATTATAATCTACCAGAGTGCTTGAACATGAAATGTGAAAAGTCAGTTCAGTTTATTGGCAAGAACAAAGATGCATATTCTAATCACGTGTCGTCTTATTAAACAGTTATTATTCAGTGTTATCTTATAGAAGAATATCACTAATAGTTGAATAATTATTATTATGATATACTATACAGATGGTGAACCCTATTCATATGGAACAAGCTCAACAAAGTAAGTGGCCATGAACTTGAATTTCAGGCTTCCAAAGAATATGGTGTTCGTTCGAAAGACGTAACTGAAGGTAATGGTTAAAAAGAAAAAAATCGTACTAATAAGTAAGAAAAGAATGGGAACAATTGCATTATCATTAGCTCGTTTAATGCACCTTTTTTACGTTGGCTTGGTATTGTGTTAATTAATGACCATCTTTGCCGTAATCCAAATGAGTGTTTGCATAATCTGGGCCCTTACTTTCTTTTTATTTTTTTCTATTGAGAGTGGAATTAGTCTGAAATTAATGATATTTGGCTTCTTAATGAAGGAGTTATGTAAAAGTATTCTCTCTCTCTCTCTCTTCTCTCTCTCTCTCTCTCTCTCTCTCTCTCTCTCTCCAACACGTGAATGATTTCGGAAATTAGTAAATCATAATTTTCCACTCATTAGAATTTTATAATTATTGAACAGTTTCTCTCTCTCTCTCTCTCTCTCTCTCTCTCTCTCTCTCTCCTCTCTCTCTCTCTCTCTCACGCATAGATGAGGCTTTTCAAAACGAGTAAATCACAATTTCCAATCCAGTACATCATTAAGCACTTGTATTAATTTCATCTGAGATTACCTTATACTGGAAGTTTGGCCTCTCTCTCTCTCTCTCTCTCTCTCTCTCTCTCTCTCTCTCTCTCTCTCTCTCTCAGATGAAGCTTTTCAAAATGAGTAAATCACAATATCCCATCCAGTACAATTTTATTATCATTAAGCACTTGTATTCATTTTATCTGAGATTGCCTTATAATTTACCGAAAGTGTTTGGCCTCTCTCCTCTCTATCTCTCTTCTCCTCCTCTCTCTTATCGCTCCTCCTCTCCCTAATCCATCTTCTTCATCCCATCCATTCTCTCTCCTCGTCTCTCTCTCTCTGTTATGGCTATAGATTTTAGAAACAACTAAAAATGAAAGATAGACATTTGTATAAAAGATGATGATAACAGCGAAAACCATTTTCCACCTTTATTGAGAGAGAGAGAGAGAGAGAGAGAGAGAGAGAGACAGACAGACAGACAGACAGACAGACAGAGAGAGATATGCCTCTTTCTTGATGCCACGGTAAGAGAGATTAGGAGAGGGACAAAGAAAAGAAGAAATTTTCCTTCTATGATAGAGAGAGAGAGAGAGAGAGAGAGACGAGGATAGAGGGGAGGAGACGAGAAGGAGAGAGAGATATGCCTCTTTTTTAATGCCGAAGTAAGTGATAATAAATGGAGAGGAACAGAGAAAAACAGAAATATTTCTTCATTCATATTATAGAGAGAAAGAGAGAGAGAGGTAATATGACTTATTTTAATGCCGCGGTAGGAGAGTAGATAAAGAGGAACAGAATAAACAGAATGTTTCCTTCAATGATTCCACTAGACGACGAAATTATCATCAACTAAAAATTTCCTCCGGTTAGCATATTGAAAATATATCATTTCCGAGGAAGAGCGAATTGGATATTAAAGGACATTTGTAGTCTGATGCATGTGTATGAAACACGGTGATGTGATAAAAATTCACGCATACACACATTCATATTATAGAGAGAAAGAGAGAGAGAGGTAATATGACTTATTTTAATGCCGCGGTAGGAGAGTAGATAAAGAGGAACAGAATAAACAGAATGTTTCCTTCAATGATTAAAGAAAGAGAGAGAGAGAGAGAGAGTATGTCTTTTTTAATGCCAGCTACGACAAAAGAGAATATATGGGGAGGAAAAAAGAAAATGTTTAAATTCTCCCCGATTCAGACGTGAATGCGACCAGTATTGCTTAAGCCTCTTATCACGATCAGAATGATTCCAGTTAATTAGCATTTTTTTTTTCACTTCAGAAAGCAGAATTTATTTTGTCATTCCTCTCAATTCGTCTCCTTTACTTTTTCTCTACGAAATATTACAAAGTATGTTCCTTAAGCATGAAATATAAGTATCATTATTATTGTGTTGTTGTTGTTATATATTATATATATATATATATATATATATATATATATATATAATATATATATATAACAACAACACAATAATAATGATATATATATATAATATATATATATATATATATATATATATATATATATATATATATATATATATATATATATATAACAACAACACAATAATAATGATACTTATATTTCATGCTTAAGGAACATACTTTGTAATATTTCGTAGAGAAAAAGTAAAGGAGACGAATGAGAGGAATGACAAAATAAATTCTGCTTTCTGAAGTCAAAAAAAAAATGCTAATTAACTGGAATCATTCTGATCGTGATAAGAGGCTTAAGCAATACTGGTCGCATTCACGTCTGAATCGGGGAGAATTTAAACATTTTCTCTTCCTCCCCCCATATATTCTCTTTTGTCGCATGATGGCATTAAAAAAGACATACTCTCTCTTCTCTCTCTCTCTCTCTCTCTCTCTCATCTCTCTCTCTCTCTCTCTCTCTCTCTCTTTCTTTAATCATTGAAGGAAACATTCTGTTATTCTGTTCCTCTTTATCTACTCTCCTACCGCGGCATTAAAATAAGTCATATTACCTCTCTCTCTCTTTCTCTCTATAATATGAATGTGTGTATGCGTGAATTTTTATCACGTCACCGTGATTCATGTAAATGCATCAGACTACAAATGTCCTTTAATATCCAATTCGCTCTTCCTCGGAATTGATATATTTTCAATATGCTAACCGGAGGGAATTTTTTAGATGATGATAATTTCGTCGTATAGTGGAATCGAACCAGCGCACAGAGGAGGAATCTGGAATTCTTAGTGACGTTGGCCGAGTCGGTAACTACACTGAAGTCGTGACTTCTCTGTGCGCTGGTTCGAATCCGGGAGATGACGGAATTATTATCAACTAAAGAATTCCCTTTTGGTTAACATATATGAAAATATATCAATTCCAAGGTAGAGCGGATTGGATATTAAGGAACTATTGGAGCTTGATGCATATATATATATATATATATATATATATATATATATATATATATATATCGCAAAGTTTGGAACGTGATGAATAAATAAATAAAGGGGAAGCCACGCAGGACAGTGAAACAGTTACAGTTGGAGTATGCTACAAGATCTTTGGACTCAACGTCCTTTACATGGCAGACTCTAAGTGAAGGACGTTGAGTCAAAAGATCTTGTAGCACACTCCATTGTTTCACTTTTCTTTATGGTTTCTACCTTTAAATATATACATATATATATAATATATATATATATATATATATATATATATATATATATATGTGTGTGTGTGTGTGTGTGTGTGTGTGTGTGTATGTATATATGTATGCACTATAGTATATGAATATGCTTTATATATACATATAAATATATTTGTAAACAAATATATGACATATTACAACATAGTGATATAGTTTTTAAGTCTCTCTCTCTCTCTCTCTCTCTCTCTCTCTCTCTCTCTCTCTCTGTGAAAATCAGTCAATGAGGGACAATTTTCAAGCTGTAATTAAAAGTTCGGACTCAGGGCTACTTTTGCGGTTTATCGTTGATCACGGAATTGACAGAGAGAGTCAAGTTTAATTTCGAGAGACAAAAACAAGATGAAATTGTTCAGGGGAAACTGATTCTCTCACACTGGAAAAAGTTTAGTCGAGGGAACTCTTTTGAATGAAGTTTTCCCTCTTTTTTTTTTTTTAAATCGTCACTCCTTTGTCCTCTCTCTCTCATGTGAAAGCGAGAAAAAATATATAAATATATATGTATATAGTTATTGATATATATACATATATATATATATCTATATATTTATTAATTAAAAAATATATATATATATATATATATATATATATATTTATAATTTATATTTATATGATTTATATGCCATACATACATATATACCTCTATATTATTATATATTGCTACTTTAAAAATGTATATTTCCCCTCTTTGACTGTATAAAACATTGTATATAAGATTTTGCAAAATTTTTCCATATTCCTAGATATCGTAGAGATAGGATGTTTTAAATGTGTGTTCAGATTTCTGCATTACATATTATAAAAGAATATATATATAACGTAGAATGTAGAAAGAGAGAGAATATCTTTGTCTGTTCAAAGCTAGAGTTGTTTTTCCTAATCTATCAACACGTTTGATAAGAGAGCTCGAGTCTTCGTTGTTATCAAAACATGTCAGTCTTAATTATCGCTCAACCTCCGTTTCGATCAGGCATGTGTCTGTTGAGCAGAATCGTCTTGTACGCATTTGTCTTTGATCAAAGCCATGTGCACATTAGACATTTTGTATGTAAAGTTGCGTAAGATTTCAAAGCTTCTGGAAGCATTATTGCCCAAAACGTTTTGTGTCATCTCCAGTCCAGCTTCTGTAAGGAAGAAGTCTTTCATTCGGGCTTAGATACTCGAGGCGTTCAGATCTCTCTCTCTCTCTCTCTCTCTCTCTCTCTCTCTCTCTCTCTCTCTCTCTCTCTCCATCGCATAGGACTTGATTTTAAACTAACGTAACGATTTCGTACTTATTGAATGGTCACTTGTAATTTGTAAATTTCAGATTTGATATTTCTTAGAGTTTATTTAGTATTATATAGTGTTTTTGTGGAATCTGAACAAACATTGTTGTTGTAACGGCGCCTAGTTTTGTGAAAGAGTGAAACAAGCTGCAGCAAGAAAGAAAAAAATTGGTGTACCAAAAAGGTAAAGTGTGTTATATTTTTATTAGTTGCAACTAATAACTGATAGGAACAGTGGTTAGGTAACAACTAATAACTAATAACTAATAACAGATGATTACGAAGGTATGGTAAAAACTAATAGTTACAATGTTTTAAGTGAAAAGATTTACACTTTTACACATTGCAAATTTTTGTGTTTTGTGTTTATTCATTTGAAGTGGTTTTTTTGTTTTGTGCATTTGTCCATTTTCTTATTGAAGCGTGCCTTTTTATTTTATATTCTGTGTGATTAATACTTTTTGAAATTTTGGTATTGTCCACATTTTTCTGTATTTTCATTTTCATTCACAATTTAATTAACTTAGCTATTTTCATTAATTAATCGTTGCACAATTAATTAAATTTACACTTGTGAATTAATTTGCATTTACTTAGAATTCTTTTCAAATTTTGTTGTTGTTTAGCACTTGTGAATTAATTTCTAATTTTCAATTATTGCCTAACACTTGAATTTCAATTGCATTAATTTTGTTGAATTTTTTGATAAATTAATTTTGATTTAATTCTACTTAATTGATTCAAGAATTAACTAAACTTTACTTTGTTTTGAAGTAACAATAATTTTCCCTGATATTGTGAATTTCACTTATAAATTTTGAGTTTAATAATAAATTTTTGTATTAAAAATTTTTATAAGTATTTCATTTCTAACCAGTATATTTGCATTTGATTATATTGATGTTAGGTAGAAACATAGAGTGGTAATTGATCTGCTTTCCTTCAATTTACTTGAAGTGACTTAGAACCAGGGAAGTACTTAGACTTCTGAAATCAGGGAAATATTTAGACTTTTAAAGTTGTTGATGGAGTGATGCCGTTTGATTAATTTAATTACTTACAAGATTACCTCACACCTGTTCTGATGAACTTAGTCTGATTTTCTGCAATACTGGTAAGTTGTTAAGGGATCACTGTTGCCTTTAGAATATTCAGTCGCTTAGTACCTGTGATGAGGGTTCAGGTGTCTGGCTTTTGTGACGTAATAATAAATGAATGGTAAGTGTGGTAACCAGATACTTGGCACTTCGTCACAATATATATATATATATATATATATATATATATATATATATATATATAATATATATATATATATATATATATATATATGGGATAAGAAACATATATTCCTATAGTGTTTTCAAATCTTCCTCTAGATATACATAATATATATATATATATATATATATATTTATATATATATATATATATACATATATATATATACATGTATATGTATATATGTATGTAGGTGTATATATATACACTGTACTTAGATTTATTAAATATATTTGTTCTTCTATTTGTCAGGTTTTTTTCAAGTTAGCGCTTTATCTTGGAAATGACCGAGTTATTCAGGACCAGAGTTCATAAGGTAATGAAGAATATGTGAATATGAACAAAAATTATTCACTTGATTAGAAAAATCACTTGATTCTCTCAGCACAATCAGCGTTTTATTCCTCACTTCAACGCCTTTGCATTTTAAACTTCACATCCCCAACTGCATTTGCAATTTTCAAATCACATCCTCAACTGCCTTTGCAGTTTTAAAATCACTTCCCCAATTGCCTTTGCAGTTGTATAATCACATCCCCTGCTGCCTTTGCAATTTTATGATCGCATCCCCAATTGCCTTTGCAGTTTTAAATTCACATCCCCAACTGCCTTTGCAGTTTTATACCCCACTTCTAATTCTAAGTAGCTAATTCATCTCCAGAGAGCCTCAAATACTTAAAAACATCCCCAACTGCCTTTGCAGATTTATACACCACTTCTAATTCTAAGTAGCTAATTCATCTCCAGAGAGCCTCAAATACATAAAAACATCCCCAACTGCCTTTGCAGATTTATAATCACATTCCCAACTGCGTTGCAGTTTTATGATCACAACCCCCAACTGCCTTTCAAGTTTCCTTATAACATCCTCAATTGCCTTTGCAGTTTTATTTTCACATTCCCAAATTCCTTTCCATTTATAGAATCACATCCAGAACGTCCGTTGCAGTTTTGTAATCATAACCCCAACTGCCTTTGAAGTTTTTTAGTAACATGATCTCCATACTGCTTTGCATGTTTATAATCGCATCCCCGACGTTCCTTGCAGGTTTATGATCACAACCACAACTGCCTTTTGAGTTTTTATAATGACAAACTTCCTGGGCATTTTATAATCACATCCCAACGTCCTTTGCAGTTTAATAATCACAACTCGAACGTTGTTTGCAGCTTTATAATCACAAGCCAACTTCCTTTGTAGTTTTATAATCACATCCCCAACTTCCTTTGCAGCTTTATTCCTCACTTCTAAGTACCTGCCTCCTCCCTCTTCCCCAAAGAGCCTCATATATAATTAACATAACCAACTTAGCTTTTGTAGCAGTACCTCTCCTCCAGAATATTTCCTGTTCTCTGCAGTAGCGCCGATGGCATAATTATGCCAACCGCGGAATCCAGCCTATGCCTTCAAAGTCCTGGAGACTGGCATGAAGGAAATCGGACCAATCTCAGGAGGCCGTATCAATTACGACTGGAATTACATCGGTGGTTTCCGACTTCGTAATTGCTGCCTGTCTACATCATTGAGGACTGAGGCAGAACGGTGGGAAGAGGGAGGTGAGGTGAGGTGGAGGTGGAGGTGGAGGTGGAGGGGGAGGGGAGGAGGTGTGGGGAGAAACTAGCATTCAGAGTAATTGCCAATTGAAGTTATTGATTCTGACCAATTACGTTTTTTTATTATTATTTCGCTTTCTTGTTCGTTTAATCTTCGTTATAGGTGGGATTTGCTGATCTTTATTTATATATATATATATATATATATATATATATATATATATATATATATATATATGTGTGTGTGTGTGTGTGTGTGTGTGTGTGTGTGTGTGTGTGTAATCATTCAGCTAAACATATCGTTCAGTATCCAATTCACGCTACTTCGGGAATATTCCCAGTGAGAAATGATCACTCAAGGGGAATTATAGGTGATCAATTATAATTCCCTTTCGTAGTTAATTCCCCATCGGAAATATTCCCGAAGCAGCATGAATTTGATATTAAACGACGTCTGTAGCTAAATGATTATATATAAATCACGGTAATGTGATAAAATTTCATATATTTATATATATATCTATATATATATATATATATATATAGATATATATATATATATATATATATATATGTATTTATAATATATATACAATAGCTGTTTCAAAGGCATTTAATTTATATAGAATCTTCTCAATTCTTCTTATTATCTTTTTCTCGTCAGCATGTAGCTGGTGTATTAAGTTTCCTAAGGACATGTAAAGATTTTCATTTGTCTTAGGTTTATTCCTCTAACGTGTCGACAGCGCACAGGCAGTCATCTATGAGAGTTTACAGTAAAGTGAATTAAGATACGTTTTACAAGTAATTATAGCATGCAAGGTCGTGTACAATCGGTGGGCGGGTCGGTGGGCAGGGATTTTAATTGGTCGTTGGATGGTAACGAAATCTCTCCCTGAGGCGTTCAGACCTACGTGGTCTGGACGGAGTTATTAGCGTCGGTTGGGTGTTGGTTGGGGTACCCACCTCTTGGGCGGCAGGCTGTGCAGTTGACATATCTTCCGCTCGTTCTCTCCCGCTTTCTCTCTCTGCTTCTTCCGCTCTTTCTCTCTCTCTTACTCTCTCTCTTTCTCTTTCTGCAAGTTCCTCTCTCTCTCTGTCTCTCTTTCTCGTTCGCTCCTTCTCACTCTCTCTCTTTCTCTCTCTGCCTGCTCCTCTCTCTCTTTCTCTTTCTCTCTCTGTTTGCTCCTCTCTCTCTCTCTCTCTCTCTCTCTCTCTCTCTCTCTCCCTCGATCTCTCCTCTCTCCTATAAATATATACATATATAAGCATAGATTTATATATATATATATATATATATATATATATATATATATATATATATATATATACATATATATTAACTGGCCAACCCGGTGCTGCCCAGGAAAACTCTGACTGACAACCAATGAATCTCTCTCTCTCTCTCTCTCTCTCTCGCTCTCTCTCTCTCTCTCTCTCTCTCTCTCTCCTGTTAAGATAGTTGCTTTATATACCTTGCCCAACATTTTTGACATTTTATATTTCACCCCTTCTCAGCCCCCTTCCTGTCAGGGGTGAACTTGGACTTGAAGGGTATCAGGAGTGTCACTATTCATCTCAGCGACCTCAAAATCTATGGATTGGACACTGATATCTGCTGCTTTTGGTTATTTTTGCATGTCACCCCATCCCACCCCTTTTACCCCCTCCCTATCGGGCTGAACTTGGACTTGAATAAAGGGCATCAGGAGTGTCACTATTCATCTTAGCTACCTCAAAAACTATGGAATGGACACTAATATCTGTCGTTTTCGGTTATTTTTATGTCACCTCTTCCCATCCCTTTTCACGCCCCTCCTACGTATTCGGGTTGAACTTGGACTTAGAGGGCATCGGGAGTGTGACTGTTCATCTCTGCGACCTCGAAAACTGTGGATTTGACACTGATATCTGTCGTTTTTGGTAATATTTTTCATTTCCCTTTTCCCACATCCCACCTTTGCGGCCAGTGATGTCTTACCCCTCAAAATTCTTTTCCAGGTAGTAAGTCATATATACACCAAGTTTGGTTGAAATTGCTCAATGAATTCCAACGTGTATGTAACACATGCGCTCACAAACATACTTAGATATACATAAATCTATTTTAACATAATATATATATAATAGATATATATAATATATATATATATATATATATATATAAGTATGTATATACCAGTTGTCCTGTTTCCTTGGGAATTGGGTTTCATCATGAACGCACCACAGTGTTAATAGTCCTATTGAAGACACAACAGAAAGAGCAGCAGACCTAAAATTTAGAAATAAAAAAAAAAGTCCGTGTCGGAACACTTGCCCAAATGAAGCTTTTCATAGAAGAGAAGTCAGGTTCTTCAGATCATCAAAGACCTGGTCTCTCTCTCTCTCTCTCTCTCTCTCTCTCTCTCTCTCTCTCTCAGGAGGCTTCTGAAGAACCAATGGACCGTGACTATCATTGCACCAATTGCAGAACACAAATGTTACTTCCCCCCTTTTATTATTCATCGCTAATGACCATCCTCCAAATCCCTCTCCCCTCCCCACCTTCTTTAATCTCTTCTCGTCTTTCTTATTCTCCTTCCGTGTTCCTCCAATTCATTATCTGTCATTCGTCTTGAGCCTCTCTCTCTCTCTCTCTCTCTCTCTCTCTCTCTCTCTCTCTCTCTCTTTCACGACCCGGCAGCCTGGCATTTTCCGAGCTAGCTTCAAAATGAATGACAGATAAAGAAGTGTGAAAGACACAGAAGGCGACGAACGAAAGAAAGAAGAAAGATTAAAGAAGAAGAAGGGGAGGGGGGTGGGTACAGGTTACGAAGAAGGCCATTAGAAACGAATAATAAAGGGGGAAGTGACATTTCTTCCCTGTAATTGCTACATTGATATACACGGTCGATTGGGTCTTCAGAAGCCTCCTGAGAGAGAGAGAGAGAGAGAGAGAGAGAGAGAGAGAGAGAGAGGGGAGAGAGAGAGAGACGAGGTCTTTGATGATCTGGAGAATAATTTCCCTTCTCTGAAAGGTTTCATTTGGGCAAGTGTTCCCAGGGAAACAGAATAATTGAAATAAAATGTGAAGGCTGAGTCTTTAATCTGGGTAGTGCCAGCAGTGCACCTTACTTTGTGGGCACTAGGCATTACATAATGTTCTTTGCAGCGTTCATTCTGCATTTAGCTGCATCCTTTTCCATTCCTTCCAGAAGTGAAGCGACAAATCTAAGAACTGATCGTACTTCTTTAGAAACTCGTGGGGTTGCCAGTTAGTATATTTTATTCCAATTATTGTCATCCTATTTATCTGATAATACGTATCAGTGATTAACTGTATAAGCGCAGAAAGTATTTCCGCAGTGAATGGTCATGTTAGTTCAATAATTGTTTACTAAGAGAAACAAAAATTTTTCTCCCCGAAGAAACATCTGCGGCTCTCAAAGTGTGATATCAAGTGTTCACCATAGAGTGGCAGCAGGAACCGAGTGCATAAGCATTGGCCTAATATTTGTAAATTAACTTTCTACTTTTATAGCGTTATATCGAAAGTTATTGTGATTTCTTTTGATAAAGCACAGAGAAGTTTAGCATCTGATTCAATGAAATATAAATAAGACACAAGTTGGTGTAAAAAAAACGAAATCCAAGTTATATGCGCGTTTAGCATATTTCAAGAACCAAGGAAATATATTTTCCAGCTTGTTAGTTAATAATTTAATCGAATTTCTCAATTGTGCACATTTTTTCATGTGGAATTGCGTTCAAGGTAGCACCAAACAAGTATTTTCGTAGGTTTCCACCTTTTTTTTTTTTCTCAGTGTATAAGTGAGACTAATATTGTCCATACGTGTGAAGATGCTTGGCGAGCATTATTTTAATTCGAGTATCTCCTGTTATGCTCTCTCTCTCTCTCTCTCTCTCTCTCTCTCTCTCTCTCTCTCTCAGGACCTTTTTATCTATACTCTGTTTTTTTTCATTTGTCCATCCGCCTGTGGTGTTTTTGTATGGTAACACTGCGTCCCGGGCTTTAGATAGTTACGCTATATGTAAGTTTTAGGTAAATAAAAGGATATCTGGGTGTACATTTGCAATTGAAAAGTGTTTTTAAATTTACTGTATGCGAATTACACCATTAATATTCGAAATAGGATATTATTATAATCGTTGAATGTAAGCTGAATGTAACTGTCTAAAGCCCTGGACGCAGTGTTACCATACAAAAACACCACAGGCGGATGGACAGATGGAAAAAACAGAGTATAGTCAAGAATAACCAGAGGTCTGTTTTAAGAATCAAGCATTAGGCCTATTGGTCATGCTCGGGTGCTTCTTATAAATATATATATATATATATATATATATATATAATATATATATATTATATATATATATATATATATAACAAAAAACTCATAAATTTCTGTTATACAATAACGCTTGACTGGATTGAACTGATTACTGGTTTTCCGTGGAAATATGAATTTGGGTGATATCACTCTCTTATGATACGCCCACTTACGCAAATTCGGTCTTAAATTTCACGGATGGGATATGATTCGAAGAGTTGAGGTAAAAGGTTGAAGTGAAAAAGGTGGACTTTGTACTGTGGGTAGAGATAGAAGTAGAGCGGGGGAGGGGTGGCTGGGGTCTGTCGTTCTAACCAGGTGGTGATATTACGGGTGTTCTGGTTGCTTGCGACCGTCTTTCTTATTTTTTGTATCGCGAGTCTGTTTCCCAGGTGCAAGGACAGGTCCTGGTATCGGTCCTGGAGGTTCTATCTTTGCCTAAATAACACACAGCGGCCCTGCATTGTAAGCCTTGTAATGCCCGGAACTAGGCCTAGTCACCTGAAGGTAGCAGCAGCAGTTAGAGTCTTTCTCGAAGATGGTGTTTTATGCTCGGTCCTAGAAGCTAGTTTTATGGCACTAAAATTTGCGTCGTCCACACGTCTACTTTTAACTTCCCATGAGAGCAGTATTATTTATCTCCTACATTCTTCAAGGACCTTCCACTTCAGTATTTTATTCAGTAGCAAAAACAAGAACTTTGTTAGCTATCTGAAAAAACCTCCAACTCTTTATGCCAGGTTACACTCACACTTGACATTTGGAGAATTACTTCCTCTTCTTCCTCTTCTTTTCTCTTCTTCTTACACAGGAAACGCATAAGATACGTCACTTGTCTTTTCAAAGAAAATGAATCTCTTTTAACTCCGAATGACCCTTTTCCCCACTGGGGGAAGAAACCTTTTCCATTTCGCGTGGCTTTTTTTTTTTTTATTCAGCTTTTTGCAGTCTTGAGCATTTCGCTACACGCGGCTTCTTTCGAGACACATTATCTTTTTGAACTCTGCCTCGCCCCTTTTTCATACTGCGCGACTTTCTTCGCCAGTTCCTTTTGAGATATTTCCAGAACCGAAATGCAGGCACAGAGAGAGAGAGAGAGAGACGAGAGAGAGCAGAGAGAGGAGGAGAGAGAGAGAGAGAGAGAGAGAGTTTTCGCTTCGTCTCAGGAAGAAGCGGCAGAAATGTCATGATGGAAAATGGCGAGAGAGACCTCACAAATTGCGTACTTCGTGGAGGGAATCGCCACCTTCTTTGCGAAAGTCTCACGGTTAGCGCGTGCAAAATATAGCACAGTTAGGGAGCTAATTATATACCGTAGTTAACGAGTCCAAAAGTATAGCACAGTCAGCGAATCCAAAATATACATATGTATGTGTGTATAGATATATAATATATTATATATATATATATATATATATGTGTGTGTGTGTGTGTGTGTGTGTGTGTGTGTGTATGTATATACTACATATGCTTAAAAAAAATCACTGTAGATGCACGTGACTTCAAAAATAA
>NC_087213.1:686691-694191 GCF_015104395.2 Macrobrachium nipponense | reverse complement strand
ATATTTCTCATGTTTATAAATATTATATATATATATAATATATAGCATATATATATATAATATATATATATATATATATATATATATATGATATATATATATATATATATAATATATATATATATATATATATATATATATATATATATATATATATATATAATATATATATATATTAATATATAATATATTGTTTTTCATTTATTTCCTCAGAGGATTTTCAAAGGAAAAGTCAAACGCCACAAGATCTTGCCCAGCGGAAAAGCAAGACGTTTATCCGTTTGGAAATGCTGTTTTGTCAGCTCACTTTTCATAAAGGTAAATATAAGTTATTTTTTTTCTTGCCCACGCAACAAATAGATAGTGGAGAGTAAACACGCCAAAAAAAAAACATTCTATTTTTATTTTCTATTTTCCGGGGACTTGGAAATATGCATAATCAGAAATATTCGCTCACTTTCTTTTTTTTTTATTTTACATAACTTCCAAAGAATGTGGTGTTATTTCGAGAGAGCAACATAAGGTAATACAAAAAAAAAAGAGTATCATTATTATCAAGTTTGGTAGAAGACCCTCTTTTAGGCAAATGCTGTTAAAAAGAATGGCAGAATTAAGCGAGTTGGTTTTATATATTGTTTTTTCTATTTTCCTTACAATTTGCTTCTCAGGCTCAGCGATGTTTCTGAGTAACTGGCCAATATTCATATTGGGAATTTTCAAAAAATTATAAATGCTGAAGGTAATCTTTTATTAGAACAGGATATCAGGTCCAGGTCAAGCAGGGGTCGTCGTCAGTGCCGGTATTATTCCGTAGGCGTAGTTCAGTTCCGGGCCGGGGTCGTCTTTGGTTTAAGGCTAGTTACTCGGAAACATCGCTGAGCCTGAGAAGCGAATTGTAAGGAAAATAGAAAAACAATATATAAAATCAACTTGCTTATTTCTGCCACCCTTTTTAACAGTGTTATTATTATTATTATTATTATTATTATTATTATTATTATTATTAAGTTGAAGATGAACTCTATTTATGCGGAACAAGCCCACCACAGGGGCCACTGACTTGAAATTCAAGCTTCCAAAGAATATGGTGTTCATCTGAAAGAAGCATCAGTTTTTATTAATTACAGAAAGAAGAGATCGGTTATTAGAAATAAAAAGAAGCTTTAATAGATAAATACATAAAAATATAAATAATATATTGAAATACAAGGAAAATTGTTTCAGGGCAGCACAATTAATAGTAATGGATGAATGATTATAAAACATCTAACGATATCTCGCCCTTTCCCAGCTCGCCGTGAGAAAAATGGAGGACTATAGACGCTAACATTTTGGGTTCCACTTTTTTTCATACAGGAATTATGATCCTGTGCCGTGGTAATTCTCGCGTTATGTGAATGCAATGGCATATTGGCTCCTGTATAGAAAAAAATTAATCCCGGTATTGATATTACTGATAGGATTATTTTTCCAGCTCATAATGAAATATTTCTGAAGAGAGAGAGAGAGAGAGAGAGAGAGAGAGAGAGAGAGAGAGAGAGAGAGAGGGTCGGTTTCATCAAATGCTCTGGTTACAAGAATCGATTTCAATATCCTTTTGGGCCCGTAATTGGGTAGTGCTGCCAGTGCACCTCACACAGTGCACTGTAGGCACTTCCTGGTGCTCTTTGGGAGTCCTTTCGGTCACAAACTGCATCCCCTTCTATTCCGTTCATATTCCTCTTTCTTCCATCTTACTTCTTTCCCCCTCACCTAACAATTGTCTCATAGTGCAATTGCGTGGTTCTCCTCCTGTTACGTCTTTCAAAAAAAAAAAAAAAAGACATCCTTAATTCCCCCATTCAGCGCTGACTGACTTTTATATTGACCTGGGTTTTATATTGCAATGTCATTTTGGAAATATTCAAATGATAACACGCCATTATAAAATCACTATTAATAGCAGCATTTCGATTTCAGTATAATAACTTCTGTTAGTTTCACCTCCCTCACTGTGACTCTTTGCCTCTAGCACCAAACTGTTAAGGTCTGTGGCACGCTCCTATGCACTTTAGCCTGGAAGGGTATCGGTAACAGTTTTTGTTGGTAGTGGGTGTTGTGGCAGGACTTGTTGGAGAAACGAGTAATACGTACAATTTTTTTTGCCTGAAAAAAAAACTGTATTCTTCGTTGTCTTTGTGTGAGTGTGTGTATGTGTGTGTGTGTTTTTTTTTTTTTTTTTTGTGGGTAACATGTTTTGGAGGAAGTGCCAAGTCACCATCCATGTACCATGTTGCAATATAGCATTTTGAAATTTGCGTTTTCAGTCTTATTACATTACCTTTTTTTTTTCTTTTGGGGGGGTGACATCTTTTGGTGGTAGTGCCACGTTGTTGCCATCAAAATGTCATAGTGTTGTCACCAAAATTCCATATTGTTGTCACCAAAATGGCCCTGTTTTTGCAGCATTACATTCTAAAATTCTCGTGTTCAATAGGAAATCATTACATTAACCAATTCTGAATATCGAATACCTCCTAACAGGATAATCTATCAGAAAAACGACAACTTTACAAACACTGGTGTTTCTCATCGGGATGTCTGACGTAAAGTCATCGAATAATTCACGAAGTAATTAGGGTGAATTATCAGTAACTTTCCTTTCATTGATTATAGATCCGGAAACATGAATTGTGTCGTGTGTACCTGGCCAGCTATGATAGTAATGGATCTTGAGTCAGATTAGCTCGTAAATGCGTAATCACTTGTGTGGTGCTGTAACGCATGTTTACGAATTCAGAGTATCCATTAGGAATTATATAAATATATTTGCATGCATACAAACATGCATTCATACATTAATTAATTAATAAATTCATTCATTCATTCATTCATCAGTCACACATACACACATGTAGCATGTGAACATGAGTGTTGATAGTTAAAATCTAATTTATACTTAATTTCATTTAATCAACTAATTTCATATCGGACAGTCATTCATATTTTAAACTCTCTCTCTCTCTCTCTCTCTCTCTCTCTCTCTCTCTCTCTCTCTCTCCTCTCTCTTGTGGAAGGTTTCTGAAAGAGGAAGTTCATTGTTAGGCCAGGAGTACAAGAGCCACTCTGTGGCGCCACAGAGTGGCGTCGGTGTATGGCGGGGATGTGGCTTCCCATAGGTTTCCATTGTTTATATGCCACAGACACTCGTGTGCTCGACATAGATTATAAACAATGGAAAAATACGGGAAGGCACATTCCCGTCAAACACCAACGTCACTCTGTGGCGCCACAGTGTGGCTCGGGTACTACTGTCCTTAAGCAATAACCATTTCTCTCTCTCTCTCTCTCTCTCTCTCTCTCTCTCTCTCTCTCTCTCCCCATTTGGGCCACCTGCTGTGAGGTAAATGATTCGCCCTAATTTCTGAGACGTAGCAGATTCCCATTACCACAAAAGAGCTCTGAGAGGTTTTGTTCTATAAAAAAAAATAATAAAAGTATTATTTGATAAATGGCTGCAAGGTAGCGAGTCCCAGCAGGTGGCTATTTCTTGACCCTTCCTCGTAATAGCATCCACTTAGCTGCCCTTATCACCTTCAGGGTCTCATTGTAACCCTTCGCCGCTGAGTTCAGTGTGCGCAGGTGAATCATTGTTTACAATGAAGGATATAAATTAGCATTACTTGAGGTTCTTTGTGGCGTTCCTTAGGCCCTTAACTGCAACCTTTTTCATTCATGTGCATGTATACCTCCTATTACACCTTTCAGATCTTTTTAATCTAAATTTCACTCTCAGCACTGAATGACCTCGTCAGAGGTCCAGCACTTGGCGTTTCTACATTTTCTTTTTAAATGGTTATACCTTTAATGGTTATGATTATGTATTCACAACCATCTTGCGTTTGGTTCCGTGTCAGTGAGCTTACTGGTCTACTAGCGTCAGACGCCCAGTGGTTAATTGGTGGTAAAAGATCAGTGTCCTTGAAAAATGAAAAGACTAAAAGGAGTCATTCCTAAAAATTTATTCTCCATTTTATGTAAAAATGGTCTACTGGAGTCACATTCCAGTGGTTAATTGGTGAGAAAAGACTTAACGGCCCTTGAAAAAAATGAAGGAGACATTCATAAAAATTATTCTACAATTTATGCTAAAATGGAGTAACGTAAAATGATTATAAATATGTATTTTATAACCATTTCATGGCGCCGTGACAGTGACCGTACTGGTCTACTGGTGTGACACGCCCAGTGGTTAATTGATGGAAAAAGACTTGACGATTCTTGAAAAGCATAATGAAGAGAAGGGACGAAAGGTACTCGGTGTAATAGTAGTTCCTCAGAACTAAGGCCTTTAGAACTGCTCTTCCCGAGATCAGTCCTTGGTCCGTTCCTCCGGGGCTCATTAGACGGACCCAGAGCGCTTGACGTTAGTCCCTTAAGCGTCATGAACTCTTCCGCACAGAAATGGCAGAAGAAGAAGAAGAAGAAGAAGAAGAAGAAGATGAGAGAGACCGGATAAGGAGGAGGCTGAGGAGCGGGAGGGTGGTCGCTTTTACTTAATCTCTCTCTCTCTCTCTCTTCTCTCTCTCTCTCTCTCTCTCTCTCTCTCAGGAGGCTGAGGAGGAAAAGGATCGCTTTTACTTAACCCCCCTCCACCTCTCTCTCTCTCTCTCTCTCTCTCTCTCTCTCTCTCTCTCTCTAATTCTAGCCCCCAGGGTGACGTGAAACGCGATGTCATCTTTCAAAAGGCTGTTTTAGGGAAATATTCGCCACGTTCTTTAGGAGCAAATTTACTGAGTTTTTTAGTTTTGGTTTTCTTTTGTTTGTTTTTATTTTTTCTATTGCTTCGATGTACTTTACTCAGTGTTATTATTATTATTATTATTATTATTAGTATTATTATTATTATTATCATTATTATTTAGTTGATGTTCTCTTTTGAATGGTGTACACATCGCTTCGTTCATATTCATTTAAAACTTCTAAACGACAGAAATTCTTCTGAAGCAAAGAGAAAGATAGAGAGAGATTCTTTCCACTTTCTTCGTCGCCCTCGGGGCTTCTTGTGACCCATTGCCCCTGAGGAACCGTCGCCTCCGCCAAACTATTTAATGGCACCTAAGTCCGTGTGAATCTCACACATCCAGAGCACGTACACTCCCCAAGAGATGGCCATAAGGCCAGTCGACTTCTGAGTCGCCGCCATACTGGTCTTTTTAGCTCTTCATTGGTCTCAAGGTCTGTATGTGGTGGTCTGTACTCCTCCATACCCTCTACGTATCCCCCGTCCCCCAGTGGCAACTTGTAGTACAATTTTATGAAGTGGGAGTTTTACTATGCCTCTTGGTACAAGGCGATGAACCTTTCAGTTTCTGTAAACAAGATTCGTACTCTCTCAGGAAAGACTCGCCTCTTTAGGTCATGGGGAACAAACGCCTAACGTCTGATAGGCCTATTAGAATACGTACAATGAGGTTGTGGAAGTTAAAAGAGAACAAACGCCTGTCGTCTAGGCCTAGTAGAATGAGGAAAATGAGCTTGTGGAAGGCTAAAGATAGGCTGGTACTAGAGAGCAACGATAGATTTACCCTCCAAAATATTGAAGGTTATAGGAATACGGGTAAACGGGAATAGGCCGTAGATTCCAGGTCCTGGAAGGGAAGAACAATCCAAAAGATGACAGAAAATGATAAATTCATTAGATTAATTAAAAAATTTCGGTGGTATGCTTTAATTAAGGTTATATCTGAAAAGGGATGCAACAGTCATATCTCTAGATTCGTCCTTTACCATTCGCCTTGTGTCTTTTACAAATTTATCTAAATATCAAAGGATCAGGGAATTAATACAAAGTAACCGTGTAACGTGGCAGTTACTGGAACACAGGTAGCTCATATTTCTGCCAACGACCTCCCCACCAGACCTTGAAAAAACCTACAAATTGGAGAACAAATCTATTCAAAGCCATATATAGCTTCAGAGCGCCATGCTCCTGCTTCCGTGTGGAGACACTAAAACCCGAAGTAGTTGGGGTTTTAGCCTCTTCAGTTTGGAGGCATTAAAACCAAAAGTTAATGGTTTTAGCCTCTTCAGTGTGGAGACACTAAAACCCAAAGTAGTTGGGGTTGTAGCTTCGACGTGTGGAGACACTAAAACCCGAAGTTAATGGTTGTAACCTCTTCAATGTGGAGACACTAAAACCCAAATTAGTTGTGGTGGTAGCTCCGACGTGTGGAGACACTAAAACTCCAAGTAGTTGGGGTTTTAGTCTCTTCAGTATGGAGACAATAAACCCTAGAGTAGTTGGGTTTTAGCCTCTTCAGTGTGGAGACACTAAAACTCAAAGTAGTTTGTTTTCAGTCTCTTCAGGGTGGAAACACTAAATCCACACTGGAAAGGCTAAATCCCAACTACTTAGGGTTTTAGTGACTGCACACTGAAGAGGGTGTACGACGCTCTTAAATTGCGAGTATGTATAGTTTTGAATATATTTATTCTCCAATTTCAGATTTTACTTTTTTCTATAAGAGAAAACTATTGAGGTGGCTTTGTCTGTCCGTCCGCAATTTTTCCTCTGCCCTCAGATTTTATCAAAAATTACTGACACCAGAGGGCTGTAAATTGGTATGATGATAATCCACCCTCCAATCATCAAACATACCAATTGCAGCCCTCTAGCCTCTGTCGTTTCTATTTGATTTACAGTTAAAGCTAACCATGGTTGTGCGACTGGCAACGCTATAGGGCATGCCACCACCGGTCCCTCGCTGAAGGTTTCATGGCCCACGGCTCATACAGCATTATAGCGAAACCACCGGAAGATAGATCTATTTTCGGTGGCCTTGATTTTACGCTGTACAGAAAACTCGATTGGGCCGAAGAAAAATTCAGCGTATTTTTTACTTGACTATTATTTTTTTTAGATTTCAGAGTTCGATACTGATCAGTTATCATTTCCCCTCCAAGAACCTCAAAATAAAATCCCGGATCTTCTCCAGAATCCGCAGCCATCTCGGACTAATCAGCCTCTTCCTTGGCTCGTATCTCTCTCTCCCCATCAACAAAATTTTCATGGGGAAAATCCCCATAATTTGTGAGGCGACGTGACGGAGATACAAACGGTCCAACACGTCGTTGTAGACCACGAGTTAACGAGAGACACATTTAAAAACGCTTGAGGAAGATCTCATTAAAAGCAAAAATCGGTAAAAAAAAAAAAAAAAAAGTCTATGCCAGTTAATATCGGGCACTCAACCTGCCTGAAGAGACTGCAGGCAGGCAGGATTAAAGGCAAATACAGACGAAGCTTAAAAATTCGTAGCAAAGGCTTAGTGGGGGAAGGAAAGGTAAACCGTGCCGAAGAGATTTAACTCACTTTTACGGAAATTAACGGGGTTTTTTTTCATCCTGCATGACGCTTCTTCTTCTTCTACATCTTTTTCTTCTCCTTCTTCGTCTTCTTCTTCTTCTTCTTCTTCGTCTTCTTCTTCTTCTTCTTCTTCTTCTTCTTCTCACCACACG
>NC_087213.1:656691-679191 GCF_015104395.2 Macrobrachium nipponense | reverse complement strand
AAATAAAAAAGGTAAAGTAATATATACGCAAACTTAAACGTCTATACCTATTCTTACCCAGTAAGGGGTAATGCCATCAGAGTGCACCTCCCTCGGTGCACTGTAGGCATTACTTGATATTCTCAGCAGCGTCCATTCTGCCCCTAGCTGTGAGCCCTATCATTCCTATGACTGTACCTCCGCTCATATTCCCTTTGTTCCATCTTGCTTTCCTCAACCCACTCCTGTTACACCTTTCAGACTAATTTTACTCGCAATTTTCCTGTCGGCACTGGATGGCGTCGTTATAGGCCACAGCGCTTTTATGTTCCATTTGGTTTACCTGTCCATAGCACCTGTAATTACCCGAATGACCAGAGAGACAAAAGCTTATAGAAATGCGGAAGAGGTGAATGTAAGTACATTTTTCCATAAACCCAAAGAAATGAAATGACAGTTTTAGATGTATGTAAAAGTATTCAAAAGTACAGAAAAATATTCAAAACTATATCAAATTATTCAATCTTCACTCACCCAGTCATAGATAGAGATAAAAGATACATAATTGAAAGAGCCCAGATTTATAAAAGTATATAAAAATACTCAAAAGTGCATAAAAGTATCCAATCCCCATTCATAAAGTTGACCAAGAGATTATCTTTACCTCACCCAGTCATAGATATAAATAAAAGAATAATCGAAAAATCCCATATTTATAAAAGCGTATAAAAGTATTATCTCCATAAAACTGACAAAGAGACTATATATATATACCTCACCCAGTCATGGATACAGATGAAAGAATCATTGAAAGATCCCACATTTATAGATGTATATAAAAGTACTATCTCCATTCACAAAACTGACCAAGAGACTATGATACCTCACCCAGTCATAGATAGAGATAAAGAGGTCACCGAGTTGCCCAAACACGTGGAAGGGGCAAAAAAAAAAAAATGAGGGCACTCGCCAGCGAGCTAGGTAACTTACCTGGATAGCATGCCGAGCGTCACGGCTGATAATACTATAAAGCCTCATTAACTATGCGGCAGTTAAATCCGTCGTAAAAGTCCCTTTATTCACTGGGTCACGAAAAGGTTTTGTATCCAATAACTCTCGCATTGGCTTTCGAAGACGCTACCTGACACGGAAGTACTTCGCCTTCGGCAATATTCTTCGTTTATTGAGTTCCTTTTATAGCTTTTTTTTTCTAGAATATGATAAGAGTGGTTTAGATACCAGCTTCTGGAGTGTCGTGTTTTTTTTCTTATTTGGAGAATAGATATCAATGTAAGTTATGCGGATATTTGGCCTGGAAATGGACGCATCTGATTGATAACATATTAGTATTTGTATTACGTTGTATTGGTACTTTATGGTAATGTATTAGCATTTGTTAATGTTTTCTTGTAAAATTGCCACCGGAATATCCATATATATATATATATATATATATATATATATATATATATATATATATATATATATATATATATATATATATACATCTATATAAATATATATATATATATATATATATATATATATATATATATATATATATATATATATATATATATATATTATATATATATATATATATATATATATATATATATATATATATATACATATATCATACATACAATACATACATTACATACTACATACATACATACATATATATACATATATATATATATATATATATATATATATATATATATATATACTATATATATATATATATATATATATATATATATATATATATATATATATCTACCGGGTGTTTCGAAATTAGAGCCCCCTCCCCCCCATCCTCAGAAACAAATGGAAAGTTATGAAGTTTTCTGCTATAGCCTATCTCCAAGTACATTATCTTAAGTTTCTATTAAGCTATTTTTCATTTTACATTTCTTGTATTTTCAGACAGAGTGACGGAATTTGGTACAGCCATGGCTAAAAACTTAGAAGAAATCAGATGGATTGACCGAATCCGGGCTATAACCTTTAGAGAGGCCAGGGATGCTGGTGGATCCTTCATTTCACGTTCCAGGATAGCTAAATACATTAAAAGAGATTAATTCTTTGTTAAAAGAAACTGGAACAAAAATCCATATGGCTGTCATCGTGAAAAGAGTGAGAATCTTGGAAGGCCTGAAGTCCTTTCTCAGGAGTCAAAAGACATCATAGCTGAGGCAGTGGGTAGACCAAGAAAGTCTTTACATAAATTGGTGCTTGAACTAGAAACATAAATGGGAAAGAAGAGAATCTATAGAACTGTATATCGCAAGTTGAAAAAATCTGGTATCAAGCCATTTCATGTTATCAGCAAGCCCAACATCACTCAGCAACAGAGAGAAGACCGTGCATGGTTTTGTAGCTCATTTCTTAAAGATTGGGATGAAGCTGACTTTCTCCATGTTGCTGCATCAGATGAATTCTTCATTTACACAGTCAGGAAGCCAAATCATAAAAATGACATTGTTACGAACCAAGAGAGGTCCGCTCCGAATTCAATATTATTAGAAACAAAAATAATTCAACACCAACAGTTGAAACTGGGGATACAAATATAGAAAGAAACGCTAACAGAACAAAGGTTTATTTACAAGATTACTAACAAAGATAAATGCAGAATGGTGTCTCCTATTTACATAAAAAAGGCAAATTGCAGACATCTTCTTGACTCCGTATTGCAGAAAATAATGTCTATTCTTGATACTCGAAGGGCAGAAACTTCTCAAAACCTCTTGCAGAACGTTTCTTCTCTGAAATCTTGCTCTACGTCGAAATGCATCAGTCGTCCACTCCCGGACGACTTGACCAGAATCCGATCAAACTCATGAGCACTTTTTCCTCTCTGATCCTTTGTCTGTTCCTTCTTCTCTTATCTCTCTCTGATGATCTCTGATCTCTGCTGCTGGGCTCTCACCGATAATCTGATCTGTGACTCTTATTGATGATCTGCTCCCTCCTACTTCATCAGTCATATTTATAAGGCAATCTGGGGGCGGGGCTACCAGCGAACGTCAGAGGCTCCCAAGATTACCGGAACTTCTAAGAAGGATCTGGACGAAGTATTACATCAGAAATTGCGGCGTTTTTCACGTCACGTCGGCGCCTGTCAAGTTCCACAACACTCCTGCCGATTCTAGAACCATCATGAGAACAGGCACCTCCAACACATGTGCGAATGCCTCCTTGCTGTAGAACTTCTCGAAGATGCGTTTTCCTTTCCTTTATCTTTCTTTGCTATAAAGCAATTACCATGACAGACATCATTTGGGCTGCAAAGTTAGATGATATCAACGATGACGTACGCTATTGCCAAGTTGTGTAATTTCCTGATTATGGGAATTTTTCTCTGTTTCACAGCCAAATGGTTAATGTGGATCATCAAAGAAAAAGGACAGTCATAGAATGGGGAATACTTCAGAGAAACTGTGCTTACTGGTGGAGTATTTCCTTTCCTCAAAGATCCTGAAAATGTATTATCTGTTGAAGAAGTCACATTCTTGCATGATAAGGCACCATGTTTAAAGGCTCTTGAGACACAGGAGCTGCTTCAAAACAGTGGTATCGATTTCTTCTCGTCATGTGAATTTCCAGGTAGCTCCCCTGACCATAATGTGTGTGAAAAGATTGGTAGTATCTTAAAGGATCGTGTTGAAGCGCGCACAGTGAACTTTGATGGTATACCAAATCTCGACGACCGAAGTGCTCAGGGAAATGGAGTTTGAGTCTCAGCTTTTTTTGCGATATCATACCCCTCAAGAATGCAGGCAGTAGTACAGGCAGATGGAGGCCACACAAAATATTAAATATTCAGAGAGAAACTTAAATAAATACCTGTTCTGAATTACTTTTGTTTTTGTCCATATCAATTTTTGTTTATGCTGTAGAGGGGGGGACGCTCTTATTTCGAAATACCCTGTATATAATTATATATATATATATATATTATATCTATATATATAATATATATATATATATATATATATATATATATATATATATATATATATATATATATATATATATATATTATTAATATATATATATATATATATATATATATATATATATATATATATATATATATATATATATATATATATATATATATAGATATATATATATATATATATGATATATATATAATATATATATATATATATATTCATATATATATATATATATATATATATATATATATATATATATATATTCATATATTATATATAAATATTTTATATATATGTATATATATATATATATATATATATATATATATATATATATATATATATATATATATGTATATATATATATATATATATATATATATATATATATATATATATATTATATATATATATATATATTCTATATATATATATATATATATATCATATATATATATATATATATATATATATATAGTGTGTATACGTATGAGTATCTATATATATGAGTGTGTACATATTATATACATACATTACGTATATATTTACAAATAATATATTTTTACAGTGGACCCGGTTTATTAAAAGACCGTCACGCACGGGAGCTTTAACAGAGAATAAAACATTTATTTGACGAAGGCAGACGCAGACACCACTTCCGTCGAGGGAATGAAAAGCGTAATATTATGACCTGAATTTCTGCTGGCTCAAACAAGAGAGAGAGAGAGAGAGAGATTTTAACAAGCTTTTATTATTTTCACGGTGTACTGTGCATGATAATAGAAGCATATTTTACTTTGAAGCGTCCTTGCAGTGTATTATATATATATATATATATATATATATATATATATATATATATATATATATATATATATATATATATATATATATATATATATATATATATATATATATATATATATATATATATATATATATATGTGTGTGTGTGTGTGTGTATATATATATATAATATATATATATATATTGTTAAAATTCTTGTTAAACCTAATCGTGTTATTTTCAGCCTTTGACATTCTGTCAATAATAAGTAAAAATAGTGATTATTTGAAAGAAGTCTTGTACTGAAATCAAACTACTCCACTGGAGCCAGTGCAAGAAGCACCAACTACCTTGCAGTAATAATTGATACGAGCACCAACCTGAAGGAGTGATAGAAAACGGTCAAGCAAATATACTCTGGGACTATGGTATCAGAACAGTTAGGATGATACGTGCCAATAGACCAGACGTGAAGTTGATTGGCAAAATCAAGATGAAAATATCACTTATTGTTGTCGCAATACCATGGGACACCAGAGTAGAAGAGAAAGAGAGAGAAAAGATTGATAAGTATCCAGACTTGAACATAGAAATAAGAAGGATATGGGATATTCCAGTGGAAATTGTTCCCATTATCATAGGAACACTTGGCATGAGCCCAAGATCCCTGAAAAGGAACCTGGAAAACCTAGATGCCGAAGTAGTTCCAGAAACAGCACACAGTGAGAAAAGTGACTGACTCCGAAGGAGGCAGGATGCAACCCGGAACCGAACACAATAAATACCACCCAGCCGAATAGGATGACTGTGATAGACCAAACTAATTTGAAAGGTCTTGTAATGAAATCCAACTACTCCTTTCTCAAACATGACATCTACAAATAATTCAAAGTATGGCAAATCACCCGCTTCTAACTTTACTCTTTTCTGGTTGTTGATTGCTGGAATATTAAAGAAATATTCCTTGCCAATGATGCCCAGTACCCCCATTCGTTTCACAGTTGTTTGAATCACTTCTTTCAGGCCTTGTATATCAATGACATTGCCTTCCCTCTTTAACTTCCTCTCAATATGACCAGCTGCCATGAATGTGTTGCCTGTTGCCAGATGTTTAGAGTTGATAGTATTAACCAACCTCACCAGAAACCCTAACCTCAGCTCCAGTCCCAATTTCATCCCAGAACCCATCTCCAACCACAATCCCACCCCCAACCCAAACCCCAATACCAACCTCATCTCTAACTCCAACCCCAACTTTCTAACCAACTCTGTAGCCCTTAACTTTGCCTTAATTCACTGCAAGTTTCCCGTGTAGTTGCAAACATATTCTTGTGTGCAACTTGAAAAATAACAGCCTTTTATTGCCCAGGACTGGAAATACAGGTCCTATCCTCGACAGTTAACGATTAACTGAACTGATAATGCTTACAATCAGACAGATTCTCTCAGACTGACATATGCTGACACGTTATAACTTGTTTTAATGTACTCTGCCAGTCAGATTACATCAACTTGAATCATGTTTGTTTCATTGCATACCGCATCAAGTTTAGGCAGAATTCACTTAGTCTTCGTTAATGTTTTCTGCCACGTAAATATGTTCATAGTTCGCTTTGCCATGAAATCATGCAGAAGGAACGAGGAGACAAAGCAAAAGTGTTTGCAGTTTTCTCGGTATAAAGACAAGATAGACTAATCTCAACAAAAGCATCAGATTCTCCTCATTCTGGCGATTCCATAGGTACCAAAATCTCGAAAGTGTGTTCTGCTTTTAGCTGCAGAATTGTTCCGTGGAGTTGTCAGGGTATGTTTCACTAATCTGAAACCTAACGTCCTCTGCCATGTAGTTACTGCTTGTCAATCAAATGCTATTATTTCTAAATCGAACGGACAGTCGGAAAATATATTCTCGACTTCTCCATAAATCTCTTATATTTTATTGTAATTTTATTTATGATAATTTTTAGAAATTATTGGTTAGTTGTTCTTTAATTTTCAATTATGTTTCAAAGAAACATTCCAACAAATAAAACAAATCTTTTAAAAGGTGTATCGTTGGCTGCGTTTTGAAAGAGTCGTGTGAGGCCTCCGTAGAAAGGAAAATAAAAAATGAATAAACAAGAGAACCGGAAATCCTCCACCTCTTTACATAAACATTAACCTGAAAAGGGACCGGAAACTCACCAAGCGTAGTTAAAACGTCACTTCCTCTTTGTAGGAACATCGTGCTGTTTTTCCTTTTTGAAAAATTGCTGAATATATGAAGAGAAAAGAAAGTTTAAAGGAACTCCCTTCATCCGCTGCCTCCAAATGAGACTGGATGAGTCAGGAAAAATAGTTGTTCCAAACTCATCCAATCTCATTTGGAAGCAGCAAATAAAGGGAATTCCATAGAATCTTTTTCTCTCTTCATATATTCAACCATTATTGTTGATTATATGAAAAGAGGAACAAGATTTTAAGCAATCCAAATGAGATTGGATGTGTTTTGAAAAAGTGATAAAAAAGATTGCAGGGACCTCTCTTCATCCGCTGCTTCCAAATGAGGCTGGATGAGTTAAGCTGATAATACCTTTATGCCTGCGAGATTTGAAGCCTTTTCCCGCGCGGTAAAACGCCAGAAAGAGAGAGAGAGACAGGACACAGAAAGGAAGATTTTCTAGTTCAAAGTCCACCGCCAGATGCGTGTCGCTCAAACATGCATTTAGGCAACAAAGGAAAACTCGGCTACGTCAGACAAGGGTGACAGACGCAAACAAACAAGTCGGGGACACCGGACATCAAGGGACACGAGAGACATTTATCCGAATCCGTTCTTAATCACTGGCCATTTTGAAGCGTTGAACTGGAAGTTCGTGGCGGCAGAGGAGGCCAGCTGACGTGGAAAGGTGGGTTTGTAAATCATTAGGCGCATAAAAGTCCTCTCGTGAATGGCGTGACTTCATTGTGTAATGTTCCAAGGCAATGAAGAGAGTAAATTACCATTGAATTGTTTCCAAGTGCACAGCTGAGCTTACGCTTTCTCTCTCTCTCTCTCTCTCTCTCTCTCTCTCTCTCTCTCTCTCTCTCTCTCTCTCTCTCTCTCTCACATTATGTTCTTAAGTAATGACAAGAAAGTTAATGATCGGCGAATTGTTTCAAGTGCACAAATGAGTGTGCGCTCTCTCTCTCTCTCTCTCTCTCTCTCTCTCTCTCTCTCTCTCTCTCTCTCTCTCTTTTGTCCTTTACTGGACTGTCTCTCATTAACACAAACACACACCAGTATATGTTGTAAATGAACGCGTGCATGAAATAGCGAGAGAGAGAAAGAGAGTGAGAGAGCTAAATAATTTGAAAAGGAGTATAAAATTACATAATAATGTCCTTGGCATAAGAGAGAGAGAGAGAGAGAGAGATCTAGCGCCAGAAATGCGACAAGATTTTGAAGCCAGCAAAACGGTTGCACCAATAAAATGTCTATTGAAAAAAATAACAGAAACCTTAATATTTATACAACGTAGCGCTACCAGTGTAATTCTTTTCATAAGGTAATACCGAGAGCGTTATGGACGGCAAATGTCACGTTTATTGCAAGTCCTATTGGTATTCAACACGCAAAATTCCAATTATTAAAGCAGGGTAAGGGCAATTTATTTCGCACAGTTCATTATATCAAACTTTAAGCAGGTTTTAATTACATTTAATAGAAGCCAAGTTTTGCATGTTTCAAATTTACGACTCGTAATCCAGGTTGATGAAAAAGTTTCCAATTAAATGAAAATTTTCATTTTCGAAATGATATTCATTGATTACTGCATGATGATTTAAGCATTCGACTGGGTGGTATTTATAGTGTGGGGTTCCGGGTTGCATCCTGCCTCCTTAAGAGTCCATCACTTTTCTTACTATGTGCGTCGTTTCTAGGATCACACTCTTCTGCATGAGTCCTGGAGCTACTTCAGCCTCTAGTTTTTCCTGATTCCTTTTCAGGGATCTTGGGATCGTGCCTAGTGTTCCTATGATTATGGGTACGATTTCCACTGGCATATCCCATATCCTTCTTATTTCTATTTTCAGATCTTGATACTTATCCATTTTTTCCCTCTCTTTCTCTTCAACTCTGGTGTCCCATGGTATTGCGACATCAATGAGTGATACTTTCTTCTTGATTTTGTCAATCAACGTCACGTCTGGTCTATTTGCACGTATCACCCTATCCGTTCTGATACCATAGTCCCAGAGGATTTTTGCCTGATTGTTTTCTATCACTCCTTCAGGTTGGTGCTCGTACCACTTATTACTACTGCAAGGTAGCTGATGTTTCTTGCACAGTAATAACTACTTTGGGGCGTTATGATCAATCATGCTTACTGTTTACACTCAGTGGTAATAAATATATATAATATAATAATAATATATATTATATATAAAATATTAATATATATGTAATGGTATATATCCATATATATGTTTATTACCACTGAGTGTAAACAGTAAGCATGTTTATTACCACTGAGTGTAAACAGTAAGCAGTAAGTATATATATATATATATATATATATATATATATATATAATATATATATATATATATATATATATATATAGATATATATATGTATATATATAATATATATATATATTATATATAATGAAAACAATCCATTTTACCTTTTATCTTATTTCTAAAAGACACAAGTACCGAAGCTGAAGTCGCTCAATTACGGAAATTGAAGTCACACACAATCAATTACGGAAATTGAACTCACACAAACACGGAAATTGAAGTCACACAAGCACCAAAATTAAAGTCAATTTAAGCACTGAGACTGAAGTCCTGCAAGCAAAGAAATTTAAGTCACCCAAGCGCGGAAATCGCAGCCATTCAACTAAGGAAGCAGGGAAAACTGAAGTCATACAAGCACGGAAGCTGGATTTACTAAAGGACGGAAACTGAAATCACTAAAGCACGGAAATTTAATTCACAAAAGCACGAAAACTGAAGTGCCCCCCAACCTCGGAACTTTCAAACGAGCAAGGAAAACTGACGTCACTCGAGTACGGAAATGGATGTCACACGATCACGGATAGTGACGTGACACCGAATTGGATGTCACTCAAACACGGACAATGCTATCCCCCCAATACAGTTCATGTGATGGCGCCGTTAGAGCTATCGTAATTACGATAAATAACTTGAGGTAATTTTAAGTAAATGGATCAGAAGACATTGGATTCTATTGTAGCCGTTTAATTTCCTCTATTAAATCATTTCCTGTGAAAGGCTGGATTCAACTTTTCGTTTCAACTAATTTAAACACTCGTACCAAAAAAAATAAGTATTTATACTGAAGCGCGCGAGCGCACACACACACACACTGGCACACAATCTAGCAATCATACACATTTGAAAAACACATATACAAACTCACAATTCACACATACGCAATCTCTCTCTCTCTCTCTCTCTCTCTCTCTCTCAGTTAATCTCTCTCTCCTCATCTCTCTCTCTCTCACACACACACGCACGTAAAACGCAAGATAAACCTCGCTTAGCATAAGCACAACCCATTTCTCTCGGCCTCGTTTTAAAATGATCGTAAAATGATTCCAATTCTTGCGCAACGTTTACGAAGGGCGTCGCAAAAGCGAAGGTTATCGCAGGCGGAGTGAGAAAACTCCATTACGTAAAATGATGGGGGTAATTCCATCGTCCGAATGCGTGTCCTAAGAAAATTTGGCTCGAGCTTCGTAGCAGCGATCGTCTTCAACGAGATTTTAAACGAGATTATTCATTGTTTATTTTGTTATTAAGAGAGTTCTTTCGCGTGTAAACTTTATCTTTTTATTTATTTATTCATTTATTTATGTAATCATTTATTTATTTGTGTATTCAAATCTTACATATTTTACATTTTATTCGCATCTTCGGCAATATTATTAAATCATTTATATACTTATTTATATATTGTTATACCTTCTTTTTCATTTATTCTTTCAACTGCACCTGACCATAGTATTTCATTACTGAAAAAACTTCATTTTTTTCCACTTACATAGTTTTATACACTTTTTATTAATTCACTTATTTTATTTATTTACAAAATCATTTAACTGCTTACATCAGGTTGATAATGCGTTTATTTCACAAGTGTTTTTTCCAACCGAGGGAGGATTTGCTTTAATGCGCTGTTAAGGAAATTGTCCCCGCGTATGTTGGTCGTATACTCGGCAATTAAATGCGTATGCGCATACGCATTCACGCGCGCACGCACTCATTCACACAGACGCACACGCATATATATATATATATATATATATATATGTGTGTGCATGCTCTCTTAGTTTCTCGATTTATATAAGTATCTGGAAAAAAGTGACTAGTGACACACACACACTATACATACATATATATATATATATATATATATATATATATATATATATATATATACATATACATATATATATACATATATGTGTGTGTACACATATTTATATATTATATATATGTTAACGCCCCCCCCCCCCCCCCCCCACCCCCCCCGGCCCCCCCCCCCCCCCCAAATTTATACGCGTGCAAGCAGTCTTTTTATCTAAGGTATTCCAGCGTGTGATCAAATCACACAAACCTATATTCTCTCAAAGTAGCGAAAAATTTATTTATTTAATATAATTCCCAAAGCAGGAATTAATAATTACAAATAATTACAGTTAAACGTAACGTCTCCCCCTCAGATTAGTATTTAAGGAACCCCAGGCATGGTAATTAAAAGTGTGGAGTACCCGGAAGAAATGTTGGAAAATATTTTTAATATGTCGAAAAATTATGGAATGCGGGAAAAAGACTTAGATAATTAAAGCGTGCGTGTGGGGTTCTCCCCTGTCATCTGTGGTATGCTCTCTCTTTTCTCTTTGTCTGAACTCTGTTTATACCAGTATTTGATCTCTCTCTCTCTCTCTCTCTCTCCTCTCTCTCTCTCTCTCTCTCTGTATATATAGTATATATAGTATATATATATATATATATCATATATATATATATATATATATATATATATATATATATATATATATATATAAAGAGAGACAGAGAGAGAAAGATACATAATTCTCTCACGAACGTTTTTTACACAAGACAACCATATTTAATTGAGCACTTATTATAGTGGATTCACATCACCGGTACATCTGATGTCTAGGCCAGTCCCTTACGGCGCTTCTGATTGGCTGTTGATAAGCCAAAAACAGGGCTGGAAACTCGCAATCTCTCTCCAGAGTTCACATAGGCAGGATTTATGTTCCACCTCTCCTGAGGGATACTTCTTTGAAAAGCATCCCTCAGGAGAGGTGGAGCATACATCCTCCCTATATGAACTCTCTCGATAGACTAAAAGTTTCCAGCCCTGTCATTGGCTTATCAACAGCCAATCAGGAGCGTCGAAAGGGACTGGCCTAGATAACAAATGCACGGCTGATGTGAATCTACTATAGCTTATGTAAAGAAATTTGTTAATAATATTTTGCGGGGAGTGGCGGGGGATGTCCATAGTCATCGTATTCGACTGGGTGGTTTTAAAGTGTGGGGTTCCAGGTTGCATCCTGCTGCCTTAGGAGTCCATCACTTTTCTCACTATGTGCGCTGTTTCTGGAGCTACTTCCAGATTCCTTTTCAGGGATCTTGGGATCGTGCCTGGTGTTCCTATGATTATGGGAACAATTTCCACTGGCATATACCATATCTTTCTTATTTCTATTATCAGGTCTTGATACTTATCAATTTTTTCTCTTTCTTTCTCATCTACTCTGGTGTCTCATGGTATTGTAGACATCTTGATTTTCTCAATTAACGTTACTTCTAGTCTATTGGCACGTATCACCTTATCTGTTCTGTGAATCTTTGTTTTTATCACCCTGAGGTTGGTGTTCGTACTACTTATTACTGCAAGCTAGGTGGTGTTTCTTTCACAGGCTCCAGTAGAGGGCTTTTTCCACTGAATCATGCCTCTCATTGTACTGGTTCTGTGCAAGTGCCGGACATTCGCTTGCTATGTGGTATATGGTTTCATTTTTCGTATTGCACGTCCTGCATATGGGCGAGCTGTTATTTCCATCTATATTGCGTTGGACATTTTTGGTTCTTAGAGCCTGATCTTGTGCCGCTGTTAGCATTCCTTCAGTTTCCTTCTTGAGCTCTCCCCTCTGTAGCTATTGACATGTTTCATCGCTGGCTAGTTCTTTAGTCTGTCTCATATATTGTCCATGCATTGGTTTGTTGTGCCATTCCTCCGCTCTATTTTTCATTCTCCTATCTCTGTATATTTCTGGGTCTTCATCCACTTTTATCAGGCCTTTCTCCCATGCACTCCTTAGCCACTATTCACTGGTTTTCAAATATTGCCCAAGTGCTCTGCTCTCGATGTTGACACAGGCCTCTCCCTCCTTCCTTCCGTGTTATGTATTGTCTTTCTGTATTTGCTCTTGGGTGTATGTCATATGTTTCCTCATTTTCTGGTCTATGCTGCGGAGTTCAGCGTTCGTCTACTCCACTACTAGTGCGCTGTATCTCATTACTGGTATTGCCCATATGTTTATGGCTTTCATCATATTTGCAGCATTGAGTTTTGACTCAAGTATCACCTTCAGTCTCTATATTCTTTCCTGATAGTGTCCTTCATCTCTTGGTGTTTTATATCCCCTCCTTCCATTATTCCCAGGTATTTGTATCTTGTCTCATCCATGTGTTTGATTTTGCTCCCATCTGGTAGCTTTATCCCTTCAGTCCTTGTTACTTTGACCTTTTGTATGTTGACTAAGGCGCATTTTTCTATTCCAAACTCCATCCTGATGTCCCCAGATACAATCCTTACAGTCTGGGCTATGATATCTATTTCCTTGATGCTCATACCATACAGCTTGATGTCATCTATGAACATCAGATGGTTGATTCTGTTGCCTCTTTTCTTGAGTAGATACCCAGCATCCATCTTCTGCAGTATTTTTGTCATGGGAATCATGGCTACTACGAAGAGTAGTGGAGACAGTGAGTCGCCTTGAAAGACCCCTCTCCTAATGTTAACCTCTACTAGTCCTGTCCCATAGCTTATAAATACTATATTCCAGTTGTGCATTGTATTTTTTAGGAAGCTGATGTTTACCTCCGCCCCATATATTTTCAGGAATTCTATTAGCCATGTGTGTGGTAGTCAATCCATGCCATGCTCAGGTTGGTTTTCCTTCTCTTACTGTTCTTCATTACCATTTTGTCTATCAGGAGCTGGTCTTTTGTGCCCCTACACTTCCTTCTGCGGCCTTTCTGTTGGCGGGGGATGGTGTTTGTATCCTCTAGGTAGTTGTATAGCATTTCGCTAATGATACCTGTTGGTAATTTCCACATTATTGGTAGGCAGGTGATAGCCCTGTAGTCACTTACTACATTTCCCTTGTTCTTGTCTTTCTGTACTAATGATGTTTGTGATACAATGATGGAGTGGCTGTAGGGCCTTGAAGTTTTTGAGCCAGTATCCATGGACTTCATCGGGACCTGGGGCTTTCCAGTTGGGCATTTTCTTTGTTGGTGTCTGACTGTGTCTGTCGCGATGTCAGTGAATCTTTGTTTTATTCTCCCTGTTTCTTCTACCTTGACTTCCTGGAGCCATGTTACATGTTTGTTGTGTGATACCAGATTGCTCCACATGTTTTCCCAGAGTCTCTTACTTGGTTCGGCTTCAGGTATTTCTTGGTGGTTGTCTTCCCCTCTTAGTTGGCTGTATAGTCTTTTCTGGTTGTTTCCGAATAGTTTGTTCTGTTGGTATCCCTTATTCCTGTTCATGTACCGTTGGATCTTATGTGCTTTGGCCTTAAGCCTCTGTTTTATATCTTCTATTGTGTTGTTTAGTCCCCTCTCCTGTACTTTGTATTTCTCGTTGAGTTCCTCCCTTGTTTTCTTGCTTCTTAGCCTTTTTTCTGCCATCTCTTTCAGTTTACTCAAGTCAGATCTCATCACCATGATTTACTTTTCCAGGCGTGAGTCGTTGTTTTATACCTCATCATCCCTGTCGTTCTCTGTGGCATCGTCTCTCAGTTCGTCTTGTAATTCGGGTTGCTTCTGATGTAGCATCTCCATATTTCCTTATTTTTTCTCTTGTCCATTTCTTCCTCTGGTTTGCTTCTGTAGCTCCAGTCGTTACTGTCGTTGTGGTGGATGACGACCTCCAAGTACCTGACCGTCGTCCCCTTCAATTGGGCTGAATACCTGGCTGCCGGACAAAGCTCCTCTGTTGCCAGAGGTTCCATTTACGTCGTTGTCGTTTATTCCTTCATTTCTTTCCATTATTGCTGAGTTTTGCTATTTAACCCATAGCTGGACCCTACCCCATCAGGAATAGGTACTCATTTACAGCTGAGTAGACTGAGGAAATTATGGTAAAGATCCTTTCCCAAGGAATCAACACCCATCCAACGACTGACCAGCCCCAATGTTGCTTAACCAGTCCATTGACGACCTAACCTGCTATGCCGCGGGGCCACATATTATTATTATTATTATTGTTATTATTATTATTGACAATTAAAAGTCACAGGAGCGTAAAAACGATATGTTTTTTTGTACACGGTAAAAAATGACTAGGAGAGACTCTTGGATACTGCTCCGTATCCCTCTTCAGTATCCGAAAGTCTCTCCTAGTCATTTTCAACCGAGTACAAAAAATATATAATTTTAACACTGCTGTGGCTTTTAATCGTCAACATTATAGCATCGTTACAAAGGTTCCATTGTTTATTATTATTATCATTATTATTATTATTATTATTATTATTATTATTATTATTATTATTATTATTTTCTATGCTTAATCTATTTCCCTATAAAAAAAGAACCACCATCATATTTGTAAGAGAGACATAACCGAGATATTTCAAACAGTTGCGAAGCCATTAAGCGAAGGCAAACGAGATAACATAACGAGAGAATATAATCTAACAGTCAAGGCTGGAATCTCATATATTCCTTGGCAATTACAGTCTTGTCATTAATTAGAGAAAACTGCTTATGAGTCATTAATCCTAATGGGGTTAAGGGAGTCGGGAACGTTTTCAGAATATCCACCAGATCACATATTAAAAAATTTTTATTTCCTCGAGGAAATGAAGTTTTACAATGGATTTGAAAGCTACGTGTGAATGTTTGTTGTTATTAAGCTTTGGGGGAATTTTTGTTGAATTGTATTATGATATCAAATTAGATTTGCATATGAAGAGCATGCACTACCCTAACCTCATTTCGAATTATATTTATTTCCTAGTTAAATGATCTTCCTGTAAACTTATTTCAAACTATGGAGACATAAGCTTTGACAACACTCTTCCTTAAAACATTAGTCAGAGAGAAATAAACGACATTCTTAAAGATAAGAAGTAAGATGATATATAAATTCGTTTCAAGTTGAAGCTCAGGATAGAGTTATATACCTGAGTTCAACCAGACCACTGATCTAATTAACAGCTCTCCTAGGGCCTGCCCGAAGGATTAGATTTTTTTTCTTTCACCTTGCTAGGAAGCAAGACCTACTGCTCATTGTGGGATCCGAACCACATTATATCGAGAAATGAATTTCTAATCACCAGAAATACATTCCTCTGATTCCGCACTGGCAGCAGCTGGGAGCGAACTCGGGCTACCAGATTGATAGACGAGTAAGCTAGATTTTTAACCGATCTTCTGAGCTTTGGAATTTTCTCCATGCTTCCTTTCTTCCCGAGAAAATTACAAAATCTCCCATTTTGCGTTGCCCTGATCTTCTGTGATAAATCTCAGTCATTGTGTGTGTGTGTGTGTGTGTGTGTGTGTGTGTGTGTTGTGGTTGAAAGTCGTTGGTTGGAAGAGTGACTGGCAGCCATTCGAGTCTTTTGATGCTACTATGCATGCACACGATTGGCATCTATTCTCGATGGAGCCAGTTTCACAAGGGTTGGCCTTTTCCTGATTTCTTTCAAGTATTAAACAACATTACGAAACACTACTATTCCCTTCATTTAAAGATGAGCTAGAAAGAATATTGAGTGCCATATCATCGGGTTGACATTTGCATGAAACATTTTAATTATTAAAAAACACGGCAGACTATTATTCCTTCCTTTCAAAGTTGAGTTAAAAAGAAGAATTCGCATAATATCGTCGGGTTGAACCTTTTGAGAGAAACATTTTAAGTAATAAACAACAATGCAAAATATCATTCCTCTCCTTTTAAAGTTGAGCTGAAAAGAACAATCAGAATGATATTGTCTTCTAGTTGGAGTTTGAATGAAACATTCCAAGTCTTCAACAAGGAAAATATTATTCTTTTCCTTTAAGTTTCAACTAAAAGTAGTAGTTTTTGGACAATATCGCCTTCATTTAGCTTTCCCTGAGGATATTAAATCTGTTGTACTTTCTCTTACTCGGTTCTTTAACTCGTGTGATTCTTTAGCGCAAGAGTTGAAAAAAGAAATATGCAAAGCCTCTTGCATTCGTAATGTACCCGTCGTGTGAGAAGAGAGAGAGAGAGAGAGAGAGAGAGAGAGAGAGAGAGAGAGAGAGAGAGAGAGAGAGAGAGAAGGGCTATGAAATCAGAACATCGAAGTTTCTCATGGGGAGAGAGAGAGAGACCTTACAGACCTTACAGACCTTACATCTTGTTCGGGTTGCCCCAGGTCCCTAATGTGTGAGGCACCTCTAATGTCTACCAGAGAGTTGCTAGTACATCTTCCGGTATATTTTGCATCTTCCAATCATGGATGGTCCTGGATGCAGTTTAGATAGTTTGCGAGCTTATTCTTAAACACATCTACGCTCACTCCTGATATATTCCTCCAGATGAGCTGGCAACGCATTGAATAGACGCTGCATTATCGATGCTGGTGCGTAGTGGATTAATGTCCTGTGCTGCTTTCCTTTTTCCTGGTATAGTTTTGGGCACTATTAATCTACCTCTGCTTGCTCTTTCTGATATTTTTAGTTCCATGATATTTTCTGCTATTCCTTCTATCTGTTTCCATGCCTGAATTATCATGTAGCGTTCTCTTCTCCTTTCTAGACTATATAATTTTAAGAATTGTAGTCTTTCCAAGTAGTCTAGGTCCTTAACTTCTTCTATTCTAGCTGTAAAGGACCTTTGTACACTCTCTATTTGTGCAATATCCTTTTGATAGTGTGGGTACCATATCATATTGCAATATTCAAGTGGGACTACGAACATATGTTTTTATAAAGCATAATCATGTGTTCAGCTTTTTCTTGTTTTGAAGTGCCGTAACAACATTCCCATTTTTTGCTTTACATTTTGCCAACAGAGTTGCTATTTGATCATTGCATAACATGTTTCCTATTCATCATCACACCAAGGTCTTTAACTGCTTCCTTATTTGTGATGGTCTCATTATTAGGTCCCTTATATGCATATAGCTTTCTTTCTCTGTCTCCATATTTATTGATTCAAATTTATCAGAGTTAAATACCATCCTATTTACCTCTGCCCAATCATATACTTTGTTAAGGTCTCTTTGTAGAGCGTTCCTATCTTCATCACAAGTAATTTCTCTACTTATTCTTGTGTCATCTGCGAAACTACTCACTACCGAATCCTTAACATTATTGTCTATGTCATCAATCATAATAACAAACAGTATTGCAGCTAACACCGTACCTTGCGGCACACCGGATATTACCTTGGCTTCATCCGATTTTCTCGTCGTTTGCAATAACTATCTGTTTTCTGTTGTGTAAAATTCTTTTAACCATCTTCCTACTTTTACCACGATAGTGTTTTTTCTAATTTTCTTCGCTAATATATTATGGTCTACTTTATCAAAAGCTTTTGCAAAGTCTAAATAAACCACATCTGTTTCATTTCCGCTTTTCATATTTTTGAATATGTTTTCACGGTGGACTAACAGTTGGGTTTGTGTACTTTTTCCGGGTACGAAACCATGTTGTCCTTTATTAAACAAATTATTTTTTTATTAAATGTTTCATAATATTTTTTATTCTTCATTACCCTTTCATACACTTTCATAATATGTGATGTTAGACTCACAGGCCTATAATTACTTGCCTCTAGTCTTGATCCACTTTTGAAAGTAGGGTAATATATGCTAATTTGTCTCATCATATATCTTGCCTGTATCTACACTTTGTCTTAATAATATTGCAAGTGGCTTTGCGATAGAATGAAACTACTTTCTTTAACAAAATAGCAGGATTGCCATCAGGCCCTGCAGCAGCTCCATTTTTAATTTCATTAATAGCCTGCACAATATCAGCTTCATTAATATCTATGTCAGCTAAATATTCACTATTTCATCCCTTACTTCTATATCATTATCTTCATTATCTATTCTAGGGTGAATTCTCTCTATATCGTTCTGCCAGTATGTTTGCAAATTTCCTTTTTTTCATTCGTTAATCTCCCTTCAATTCTCAGAGGGCCTATTTCTATTCTTCTCTTTTATTCATCTTCTTCGCATATGAGTATAATAGTTTTGGGGTTTTTGCTTGATATTTAATAGGGTTTTTTTCTTCCAAGTCCCGTTTTTTTTCATTTTCTTTTGATTGTATAATCTTTTGTTCTGCATTTTCTATCTTCTTTTTAGTTCTATAACTTTCCATGCATTTTTTTCTTTTGCAAGACCTTTTTTCCACTTTCTGATTTTCTGGAACAAGATCCTTCTGTCTCTTGGTATGCATGAATGATGTTTACTTTTCTTCTTCGGTATATATTTTTCCACTATTATCTCCAATATTTTATATAATATCTCCGTAGTTTGACCCTTATGTCATCACTCCTACGAAAATGTTATCCCAATCTTTGCTTAATTCTTCATTATTTCTGACCATTTTATATTTTTACTGTAGAAGTTGTATTTTCCATATCCTTCCCACTTTTTCATTTCTTGCTTATCTCTATTTTCACTTGCTTTGGAATGAACTGTTAATTCTATGACATTATGGTCTGAAATACTCGCATTATAAACTATTATTTCTTTAACATAATTCATCTCGTTCACAAATACTAGGTCTAAAGTATTTTCCTTTCTTGTTGGCAGGTGATTTATTTGTTGAATGTTGTATTCTAGTAGCATATCTAATAGCTTTTCAAATTGCCTCTTATCTTCGCACTACTATTACTCTCTTTTTTATATGTATAAGTACAACCACAATCTCCTATTCGTTCTTTCCATTCTACGAAAGGAAAGTTGAAGTCACCAGATAGGAGAATAGTCCAGTCCTTGTGATTTCCTACATATATCATCCAATTTTTCAATTATTAAGTCAAACTCTTTAGTATTAGGAGGTCTATATATTACTGTTCATCAATTTTTCAGATTCAAATTCTACCGCTATTAGTTCACATTCTGAGTTTTACTATATTTCTCATATATTTTTCCATGTTTTTTGTCTTTCCCATATATTGCGGTTCCCCTTGATTCCTATTTTTTCTATCTGATCTATAAGTTTGGAACCCTTTTTATTTGATCATCATTCCCAGTCTCTTGGGAATACCAGGTTTCACTTATATTCATTATATCTATTTTCTTTTCATTTTGGGTTAGTTCTTCTAAGTACTCTATTTTTCTTTTTTGAGTTACTCGTAACTAAACCCTGCGCATTCATCACTATGATGGTTGCGTGTTTTCTCCTTCATTTAATACTGGTAGTAATAAGGATTTTCCCATGTCTCTTCTGTTTCTGGTGTTTTGTTTTTCTTTTTTTCATTTCCAGAAATTCTGACATTAAAAATCCAACTTTTTCATAATATTTGATCTTCCTTCATCATAATTATTAATTTTGTGTCTGAATCTGCAATTTTCTCCGTTTCTGCAATATCCTCTTGCATAATAAATACAGTTATTATCTCTTGAGTAGAATTTCGGAGCTGATGCTTTGAAATTTTTTGCTGACACCTCTGCATATCTCATTGGTGGTTTGCTTTTCTCTTTTACCTGATATTCTTGATTTCTCTCTTTATTTGTTTCTTTCTTATTTTGGATTTTATTACTTTGGTTGGTTATTTATTTATTTGATTATGATTCATGGCTACAGGGTGCATATATTTGCATTTTTTGTCGAACTTACATCCTTTTCCTTCTTTTAGGTTTTACATATTTTTGGATGCAGATCTCTGCAATCATCCCCATATCCATCTAAGTATGCACCATTTACCATATATTCATAGTTTTGACATATCTTAGGATGTTTGTAGTAACATCTTTCTCCAAATCTGCAATTCCCTCTTTTTCAAAAGGTTGCAGATTTTGTCTTTCTTGTCTATTTTTTCCTCTTTCCCGTCATTGTATAGATCTGGGTAGAGCCTCTTCGGGATTTGCTTTTCTGTTGTCATATCGTAATTTATTTCTTCGTAGTATGCTGCTTTATTGCCTCATATGTAGTATCAATGAGTATCTCTGCATCCATACTTTTATCTTGTTCTTTGTTTTCCTTATTTTTTTCTGTCATTTCATTTTTGTTTACTTCTCTTCCGTTTTCCTCTTCTTCACTTTTTCTTCTTCTTCTTCCTCTTCCTCTTCTTCTTCATCCTCAACTATTTGTACATTCAATCTTGATTTAATAACATTGTCTATCCATGATAGACATGTTGAACAAAAAATTCTTGTATCTTTTCTCAAATCTTGTATTACCTCAGCACACTGTGGATGGGTCGGAATGTTGCATGCAGCACATTTTTCTGATTAGGTTTTGTGGATTGACTATGCTATACCAAACCTTACACAGTTGCATGCTTTTGGCATTCTTTTTCCTAATGCATCAATTAGGATATTCACAAGATTCACCTTATTCATTTTTCTTTGTCGGAATATGTTGGTTTATGTATAATTTTCTTTATGAGTCTCTTGACCACTTGGATTTATTTGGAACTTCTTCAATTATTTTCAAGATGTTTTCATTAGATTTGTTCCAGTTTGAAGGATTATATCCTTCTAATATATCTATGAATGCTTTTCTATCTTTTTGGTTAGGACTGTTGCTGATTTCATAGATGAGAAATGCCAGGTCCCTTCCTGCTACCTCATCGTATTGCGAATCTGCTAAACACGCCAAATTACGCCACCTCTTCCCGCAGTTGGAACTTACTGCCATCTTGTTCTGATTTATAGTATTACACTTGATAAACTAACTTAGAAGACGCTTTATCCTACTATTTTCACACTAATCTTATCACCGATAGTTCACGAACACTTCTAGATATTTCTCAAATTCTAGTCGTATGTTAAACTTGTGATATCTGTTGATTATTGTGACTTCACGCGGGTACGTCTCACCAAGCAAGATGGCTACTACAAGAGAGAGAGGGAGAGAGAGAAGAGGACTATGAAAGTCAGAATATCGAAGTTGTCATAGAGAGAGAGAGAGAGACAGACAGACAGACAGACAGACAGAGAAGAGGACTATGAAAGTCAGAATATCGAATTTGTCAGAGAGAGAGAGAGAGAGAGAGAGAGAGAGAGAGAGAGAGAAGAGGACTATGAAAGTCAGAATATCGAAGTTGTCATAGAGAGAGAGAGAGAGAGAGAGAGAGAGAGAGAGAGAGAGAGAAGAGGACTATGAAAGCCAGAATATCGAAGTTGTCATAGAGAGAGAGAGAGAGAGAGAGTGAGAGAGAGAAGAGGACTATGAAAGTCAGAATATCGAAGTTGTCAGAGAGAGAGAGAGAGAGAGAGAGAGAGAGAGAGAGAGAGAGAGAGAATTTTAGAACAAAGATTTCATAGAAACAACTACATTCATTCAG
>NC_087213.1:646691-651691 GCF_015104395.2 Macrobrachium nipponense | reverse complement strand
ATGCATTTTGAAGTAGCAATATATAATATATTTATGAAAGATATGCAACAGGCTTTTCAATTTTATTTCTATAATATACTCTTATCTTGATTAACTGCGAATGTGTTCCTGTTTGGTTATTGTATTTCTCGGTACATGAATATATATATATATATATATATATATATATATATATATATATATATATATATATATATATATATATATAACTAGAATATATATTCGTGTACCGAAACATATAATAACCAAGTAGGGACACATTTGCAGTTAACCGAAGTTAAATTATCTTAAAGAAAAACAATTTCAGAAACCTGTTGCACATCTTTCCAACAGACGCCGACGAAGAACATACTACACATTAGCTCCCGAAAAAAATTGAAAAATTATATTGAATATTCCACGTGAATATATTGCACATTCAGTGCAACATTCTAATTCACTGCAACGCCCAGGACGAAAAATCAAGGTCCCCAAATGAGAGAACGAACCGTACCGGCCATCGTGTTCCCAAGCGCGTTCTATTTATCAGAAATACAGTTGGTAACTTCGTTACGCAAAAAGGCCGAAATATTCAATTTATTTATCGTTGTTTCGTACCCTATGTCGTTCGGTAGTTACCCGCATCTTTTAGCTCCCTTTGCTGTGATTATTTCAGGTTTTGACGTCGGTTTGCTTGATTGAGTCATAGTATTTCTGTATTCAGCTGCCTCAGGAACTTGTACGCGAATGAATTCGTCCGTTTCAGAAACTTAAACATGAATCCATTTGTCTGAATCGCAGACGTATACATGGATGGATTTGAGTGTTTTAGAAACTTATACGTGATTGGACTCAATTTTTCCAGAAACATCCGTGAATTGATTCGACTGTTTCAGAAACCCACGCATATATAGAATCAGTTGTTTCAGAAACATACATGGATGGATTCGATTGTTTCGGAAACTGATATATGAATGGATTCAATTGTTCCAGAAACTTGAATATGAATGGATACACTTGCTTCAGAATCTTTTACAGGAATGGATTCGATTAATTCAGAGACTTATACATTTATGAATTCGATTTTTCAGGAACTTACATGGATGGATTCAGTTATTTCGGAAACTTATACATGAATGGATTCGATTGTTCCAGAAACTTATATGTGAATGGATTCATTTGCATTAGAAAATTATACGGTAATGGTTTCTGCTGTTTCAGAAACTTATTCATGAATATATTCGATTGCTTCTAAAACGTACACATGGCTATGCTGATATCTCGCGATTCCACAATCTATTAGCGTCAGAATATAATGGTTGAAAGCATCAACATTTTGAATATTATTTTACTTTCTATATTTTCCAACTGAGCTTTATCAATTATTGTGAATATAGAAGCACTATAATGAAATTTTATGTGCGCGAATCATCAATTATGGAACAATTTGCTAGCCTTGTATATGTCTGTATATATATATGTATATATATATATATATATATATATATATATATATATATCTTTTATTGTCGCGAATACTTATTTTTATGACAACAGAGTATTAGATTTCCGCTTGGGTTTACGAAGGCCAACAGTAGATAAGGAAACCTTCTGCGTAATGTGGCTTTGTCACGTCCTCTGTGAGTTCCTGGCTTGATGGCCCTGGTGACGTTTGTAAAGTAAGCAGTACGTAGAAGCATTATGTTATAGTAGTTATAGTAGCGTCATTCGTTTGGTTTTGTCTCCGTTATATATTTTACCTCCCCCCACCCTCCCACAAACATCCATATCTATTTAATAACAAGTAAATAGTGAAAATTAACGGTTTTGGATGAATAAAATATTTTCACAATTTATGTGATCAAGGTTTGCAATATATAAATAAATAATTATACATACATGCACATATATACATACATACAAATATATATAATATAAATATATATGTATGCATAACATGCATGCATATATATATATATATATATATATATATTACATATATATATATATATATATATATATATATTTATATATATATATATATGTATGTATATATATATATATATATATATATATATATATATATATATATGTGTGTGTGTGTGTGTGTGTGTGTGTGTGTGTATAAGTATATATATATATATATATATATAGTATATATATATATATATATATATATATATATATATATATATATATATACATATATATATATATATATATATATATATATATAAATTGAAAATCTTGATCATATAAATTGTGAATAATATTTAATTAATGCAATTGTTCGTTTTCCCTATTTAATTTTATTAAATAGATATGAGTTTGGGGGAACGGAGGCATGGTAAAACGTTCAACGAAGACAAAACCAAACGAATGACCTACTATAACGTAATGGTTCTACGTACCGCTTACTTTACAAACGTTACCCGCACCACCAAGCGCAGGAACACACAGCTAATGCAACTATGGTAATTTTTATTCCTTTTCTTCACAAGACGTGACAAAGCCACATTACGCAAAAGGTTTGCCTATCCATTGTTAGTATTTCTTGACCCAAATGGAGATCCGATACTCTGTTCCCATAACAATAAGTATTCGCGGCAGTAAAAGATATTCTTCCATTCCATTCAAGAGATACCCTTTCATAATATGGCGATAAACAAACACGTATAGCGTGTATGAATCGTTTATTTTATTTCTTGTCATATTAATATCGTAACCTCAAACGTTCAGTTCTCCTTTTAATATAATCCTTGACTTATATTATTAATTGCTTCTTTGTTTATTATCTAATTTATCTATCTATCTATTTATTTATTTTATTTATTTATTATTATTATTATTATTATTATTATTATTATTATTATTATTATTATTATTATTATTATTATTATTATTTAGGTAGAAGACCCCTCTTTCAAACATGTTCTGCTGAAGGAAATTGCTGCTTCAGCTACATATATTTTATAGAAGTTCTTTCCTATTCTTCTTATTACGGATTTTTCTGTACTATTTAGGTTGGCGAGTAACGCGCCTATTGAATACATATGAAAAGTCAAGATAAACGAATTTTACGAAATTTTGTATATTGAAATCTGGTGTACAATACCCGTAGAGTAATACTAAAATAAGTGATTCACTTAGTATATTTATATTATCTACGGACATTGTACACCAGATTTCAATATGTATAAAATTCGTATTATTCGTTTATTTTGACTTTTCATGTTTTCAATGGGCGCGTTACTCGCCTACCTAAATAGTACTGAAAAAGCCGTAATAAGAAGATTAGAAAAGAACTTCTATAAAATAAATGCAGTTAAAGCAGCAATCTCCTTCAATAGAACACATTATTATTATTTTTTTTATTTTTTTTTTTTTTTTTTTTTTTTGTGCTCTATCACAGTCCTCCAATTCGACTGGGTGGTATTTATAGTGTGGGGTTCCGGGTTGCATCTGCCTCCTTAGGAGTCCATCACTCTTCTTACTATAAGCGCCGTTTCTAGGGTCACACTCTTCTGCATAAGTCCTGGAGCTATTATTATTATTATTATTATTATTATTATTATTATTATTATTATTATTATTATTATTATTATTTATTATTATTATTATTATGCTATTAACTCTCTTTTTCTTTCTGTATTTCCTATTACCATCTGTGTCTTTTTTCAAATGAACACAATAATACTATGGCAGCTTGACTCTCCAGTCAGCAGCCCTTGAGGTGGCTTTTTCCATGTGAACAGGGTTTAACCTTCAGGAATAATAATAATAATAATAATAATAATAATAATAATAATAATAATAATAATAATAATAATAATAATAATAGAGAGGGAAAAAATGGATAAGTATCAAGATCTGAAATAGAAATAGGAAGGATATGGGATATGCCTGTGGAATCGTACCCATAATCATAGGAGCACTAGGCACGATCCCAAGACCCCTGAAAAGAAATCTAGAAAAACTAGAGGCTGAAGTAGCTCCAGGACTCATGCAGAAGAGTGTGATCCTAGAAACGGCACACATAGTAAGAAAAGTGAATGGACTCCTAAGGAGCAGGATGCAACCCCTCCCGGAAACCCCACACTATAAATACCACCCAGTCGAATTGGAGGACTGTGATAGAGCAAAAAAAAAAAAAAAATAATAATAATAATAATAATAATAAAAAAAATAATAATAATAATAAATTTTCTGGACTACATTATATTATGATCATACTGTGTTGTTCTGAATTAATACCGTAATCTTGTTTACAAGTAGACAACTGAACCAATCACATAGAGACACACAGACAGACAGGCAGTCAAACTAAGACAATCCCAAGCACGCATACAGTTAGTTGTAAGAGAAGCAAACAAGCAAACAATTAGTTGGTAACAAAAGCAACCACGCAAACAGTGAGTTTGTAACAAAAGCAGACAAGCAAACAGTTGGTAGGTAACAAAAGTAAACAAGCAAAAATTTAGTTAGTAAAAAAGCAAACAGTTATTTGTAACCAAAGCAAACAAGCAAACAATTAGTTGTTAACAAAAGCAACCATGCTAACAGTTAGCTGTAATAAAAGCAAACAAGCAAGCAATTAGTTGTTACCAAAAGCAAACGAGCTAACAGATAGTTGGTAACAAAAGCAAACAACTAATTGTAACCAAAACAAACAGTTAGCTGTAATGAAAGCAAAGAGGCAAACAGTGATTTGTAGCAAAAGCAATCAAGCAAACAGTGAGTTGCAAAAAAAGCAAACAAGCAGCGCCTTAGTGGCATGATTGGTATGGTCTTTGCCTGCCACCTCGGTGGCCGCGAGTTCGATTCTCGGGCATTCCACTGAGGGGTTAGAGATGTGTATTTCTGGTGATAGAAGTTCACTCTCGACGTGGTTCGGAAGTCACGTAAAGCCGTTGGTCCCGTTGCTGAATAACCACTGGTTCCATACAACGTAAATACACCATACAAACAAACAAACAAAAGCAGGCAAGCAAACAGTTAGCTTGTAACGAAAGCTAACAACA
>NC_087213.1:636691-644191 GCF_015104395.2 Macrobrachium nipponense | reverse complement strand
TTCGGCATCGAATTTTTCTAGGCTCCTTTTCAGGGATACTGGGAGCGTGCCTAGTGTTCCTATGATTATGGGCACAATTTACACTGGCATATCCCAAATCTCTCTTATTTCTATTTTCAGGTCTTGATACTTTTTAAATTTTTTCTAGTTTACTTTTCTCCTTCAAACTCTGGTGGTGTCCCAGCGTAATTGCTGATATCAATGAGTGATACTTTCTTCTTAATTTTTTGTTCATCAACGTCACGTCTGGTCTATTTGCACGTATCACCCTTTCTGTTCTGATACATAGTCCCAGAAGATCTTTCCCTGATCATTTTCTATCACTCATTCAGGTTGGTGCTCGTACCACTTACTACTGCAAGGTAGTTGGTGTTTCTTGCACAGACTCCAGTGGAGTTCTTTTGCTAGTGAATCATGCCTCTTTTTGTACTGGTTCTGTGCCAGCGCCGGACATTGATTTTCTGTGTTGTTTATGGTCTCATTTTTCATACTGGACTTCCTGTATCTATTGTTCTTTGGACATATTTGGTTCTTAGGTCCTGATCTTGTGCCGCTGTTAGCATTCCTTCCTTTTTTTTTCCTCTGCAGCCATTGCCTTGTTTCATCGCTGGCCACCTTTTTAGTCTGTTTCATTGTTTTGTTGAGCCACTTCTCTGTTTTGCTTTTCACTCTCTTGTCTGTATATTTCTGGGTCTTTGTCTACTTTTATAAGTCCTTCCCATGCAGTCCTCTGCACATGCATTCAGTGCATTGTGTATTGTCATGTGTTTCATAATTCTCTGGTTTATGCTGCGGAGTTAAGCCTTCGTCCACTCCACTACTCTTGCTCTGTATCTGACTGCTGGTACTGCCCATGTGTTTATGACTTTCATGTTTCCGGCGTTGAGTTTTGACTTGAGTATCGTCTTAAGTCTCTGCATACATTCTTTCCTGATCTTGTCCTTCACCTCTTGGTGTTTTATATCGAGTCCTATTATTCCCAGGTATTTGTACACTATCTTGCCTCTGTGTTTGATGGTATTCTCATCTGGTAGCTTTATCCCTACAATCCTTGTCACTTTGCTTTTTTGTATGTTGACCAAGGCACGTTTTTCTATTCCAAACCCCATCATGGTGTCCCCAGATATATTACTTACAATCTAGATTTGGGTATTTATATCCTTGATGCTTTTACCATACATCTTGAAATCTATCCCTGAGCATCAGATGTTTAATTCTGTTTCCTCCTTTCTGGAGTAGGTAACCAACATCCATCTTCTGCAGTACTTTTTTTCATGTAAATCATGGCTACTAAGAAGAGTAGTGGGGAAAGTGGGTCGCCTTGAAAGATCCCTCTACTTATGTTAACCTTTTGCTAGTATTATCTCAAAGCTTGTAAGAACTAAATTCCAGCTGCAAATTGCATTTTTTACAAAGCTGATGGTGTTCTCCTCTGCCCCAAATATGTTCAAGTATTCCATTAGCCATGTGTGTGGTATCATGCCGAAGGCTTTCTTGTAGTTGATCCATGCCATGCTTAGGTTGGTTTTCCTACTCTTACTATTCTTCATTACCATTTTGTCTATTAGGAGCTGGTCTTTTGTGTCCCTACACTTCCTTCTGCAGCCTTTCTGTTGGCGGGGGATAGTGTTTGTATCCTCTAGGTAGTTGTATAGCCTTTCGCTGATGATACCTGTTGGTAACTTCCACATTATTGGTCGGCAGGTGATAAGCCTGTAGTTACTGGCTATATTTCCCTTACTCTTGTCTTTCTGGACTAAGGATGTTCTCTCTGTGGTCATTCAATTGGGTTCATGGTGGTATGTGATACAATTATTATTATTATTATTATTATTATTATTATTATTTTTATTGTTTTATTATTATTATTATTATTATTATTATTATTATTATTATTATTAGTTATTATTATTATTATTATTATTATTATTATTTGGTCTATGTGTTGTTTTTGGTACTGATTCATTCTCAGTGAATTATTTTCGTAAGATTGGCTAGTCGTTGAATAGATTTGTTGTTATTATTATTATTATTATTATTATTATTATTAGTTATTATTATTATTATTATTATTATTATTATTATTATTATTATTATTATTATTATTATTATTATTATTATTATTATTATTATTATTATTGGTGAAGAAATCCATGATGTTATAAGTGCAAATGTATATTGAAAATTTACATTTAGGTACAATTATACCACTGTGAATTTCTTACTAATTATAGTGACTTGCTGGTAAAGGCAATTATTCTTACTCACAGGGCAATGAAAAACAAGTAAAAAATACGCCGAAGTTTCTTCCGCGCAATCGAGTTTATAAAATCATAAACTATGACCGGTAGCTTTTCAGTTGCTCACCAGATACGGTAGAGTGATAGTGCGTCCCATGACTCCGATAACTGCTGCCAGATGCACGATCTATGGCTAACTTTAACCTTAAATAAAATAAAAACTACTGAGGTTACAAGGTTGCAATTTGATACGTTTGATCATTGGAGGATGGATGATCAAAATACCAATTTGTACCCCTCTAGCCCCGGTAGTATTTTAGATCTTATTGTTAAATATATTATTATAGGCTATGTCTAGCGTATCAATGTTCGAATAACTAAACGCCATTTACCTCATTTTAAACTCCTTGATGCGGCAAGAAATTCTCTGACGTCAACTGATGAACACTTTGAAAGTTATCCGTCTGAAGTTCTTTGACCAAAGTTTCACCACCATCAAGGGAGGAATTTTAAAGAGATTGCTCATCTCTCTCTCTCTCTCTCTCTCTCTCTCTCTCTCTCTCTCTCTCTCTCTCTCTCTCTCGTATGAATTACGGACACTTTCTCGTACAGTTATACTAATAAGGTTGTCAGTGAAAAGATCTTGCACACACACACACATGCATACATACATAAATAATTTACTTGAATTGCACATTTTATATGTATATGTATATATATGTGGGTGGGTGTGTGTGTGCGTGTGTGTGTGTATACAGAGAAATGTTTGAACATTTAAAAAACCCTACAATGTTCTGTTTGCCCAGTACACTTATTAATGTAACTGCAGTTGATACTATTTATAATATAAACCACATTAATAATGATAGTATTAATCACAATATTTATACGGGTAACATAAATATCATATTAATATAAATATTATATATTAAATTGAACATACGTGTGTGGTAATAACTATCTGCCCTAACTATTAAAACCCGTATATTACCCTTTTTTCGGTCCCGTTTTGAAAAGCCGACTGGAAAGCAATTTCAGATTGAATTCGTTTTTTGATAACGCCCTTCCATAGACACTGAACCCCTCTATTTAATATGCCCGTTGGAATGACCGCTGCTAAAAGGACGTAGTGCGCATGCGCGCGTCTCCCGTGTAAATAGGTGTATCCAGGTACACAGAAACACACATACATGCATATATATATATATATATATATATATATATATATATATATATATATATATATAAGTATATATACATACATATATATATGTATTTATGTATATATATATTATATATATATATATTATATATATATATATTATATATATATATATATCTATATCTAAAGCCTTAGAACATAAGGTAGATACAACTCAAGAAAAATTATGAGAATAACACTAAGAGATGTGGATAGGAATATTGGTGTGGTGTTGTGGTGTGGATATGGATGTGGGTATGGGCATATGTATGAGTATGGTACGGATATGGGAACTAGCAAATGCGATCGATAGCGAGCATCTGCTAGTATGTATGTAATGATATATATATATATATATATACATGACTGGTATAAATGTTCTGTAACAACAGAGTTCCATCTAATAAAAGGAGCCCATAAAAACACCAAAATAGAGAAAAAGTACTATATTTCAGAGACTGCTGTCTCCCTCTTCAGGTAGTATGAGAATGAGAAAAGTTCACAGAAAAGGTGGTATTTATACCAAGAGGTCCATCCACAAACAAGCCATTTTAAGTCACCCCCGCTGATAATCTTCCTCTAATCTTCTTAAGGGTTGGTTGAATGAAGACGTTGTCGAATCGTGTCCGAAATCCATCCTCCTTTTGAGATGTTCATTACCTGCCTCTCTTTATTTAAGGCCGATTCCATCATTTGACTCTTGTACCGGCAGTTGCTGCTATAAATTACACGTGACAAATTCCAGTTTATTCTATGGTTATGTTCATTTATATGGTTGAAAATAGCCGAGTTCTGTTGTCCATACCTAACTGACCGTTTGTGTTGTATTAATCTCTGGGGAAGGGATTTACTGTAAATCCGATGTAAGATTGGTCACAGTCCTGGCATGGGATTTCGTATACCCCAGAGTCCTTGGAGATGTCTTTTGTTGGACGTTAATCAGGATTTGGCTAAGGTGTTTGGGTAAGTAAATACAAAAGGGTTCGATTTTCCGAGGGGGTTGGTTATTCTCTTAATCGTGTCCAGGTGGGGAATTATTATTTATTGTTGGGTGTATCTCTGGTCTTGTCTTTAGGGGGTCGGTAGAAAATTACGTTTAGCTTTGTGAAAAAAAAATTGCTTTCTCATTATATGGTCAGGATATTTTAAGACGAAAGTTGCTGCGAATTAGTTCAAATTCTTTTTCCAGGAATTCTGGGGAACAAATTCGTAAGGCTCTTAAGAACAAGTTACTAGCTACACCTATTTTGATAGAAATGTCATGATAGCTAAAGTAGTGAATGTATGAAAGTGAGAACGTTGGTTTTCTGTATATGGTAAATTTGTATTCTGTCGTATCTCTGATTATTAAACATCAAGAAAAGGAAGTTTTGTTGTCTGTTTCCCATTCAACTTTAAATTTGATGCTGGGCACTAATGTGTTTAATTTCGAGAGGAATTCATTGAAATTGCCCCACCTATTATCCCAAAATGTTAGGATATCATCCACGTATCTCATCCACAGCATGTTTTTGGGTTTTATTTGCATTTATTACTGTAGTTTCAAAGTATTCCATGTACATGATTGGCTAGAACAGACTTAAAGACTACCCATACTACACCCGAATTTTGCTTGTAGAATGATTCCCCAACCGAATGAAAATACGTTATTAGATGCACATAATTCAACTAGCTTTATTATTTTTGTCAGCGCCAATGGGAAATGATCTGAATAGGGGGATAATTTTACCCTTACTTAAAAAACTGAAGAACGTCCTGTATGGTACTTTAGTGAACAAAGAATCTACATCAAGGCTTAAAAGTTTTATGTTGTGAAGTGGTATATGTGCTTCTCTGAATTTGTGACAAAAATCTTCCAATGTTAATTTTAATGTGACTGGGAGAAAAGTGCCTAAAAAAGGGGAAAGGAGGCTAGCTAACCATTTAGAAATTTTGTAATTGAAAGCACCGGCACATGAAACGATGGGTCTGAATGGAAGATTGTCTTTGTGAGTTTTGGGAAGGCCATAAAAAATAGGGTAATTTAGGATTAATTACTTTAAATTTCTCTAATAGTTCAATACTCCTTTTTGTCTTTGCCAATTAATCTTACTTTCCGAAAAAATTCTGTGGGAACGTTTTGGAGGGGATTTTTTCGTCAGTTTTTCGTATGTGTTTGTGTCGCTAAGGAGCTGGTTGATTTTGTCAAGGTAGAAGTCTTTGTCCATTATTACGATTTTGCCGTCTTTGTCGGATCTACTTATTATAACATCTAACTTTTTAGCGAGTGGATGCTATCATGAATCTGCGGGAACAGGATATTTCTTATGTAAGTCAGTTAAAGCATTTAGTAACACTCCTTTTAAAACAAAATATCTCTTCACGGTTGTAGTTTTGTCAGATATGAATTTATCAAAAGCCACTATGAAGTCTAGGTTGTTTTTGCGGTCTGGCATAAGGGCAAAGGATAAGCCTAAATTTAAAACTAAAGTTGAAATTTATTTATAAATGTTTGATTTCAGTAACGGGGGGGTGTTGGATAAGTTTAAAACTTTGTCTTGTTGCTCAAGATTATTCCATGCACTATTGTCTATAGGTTATTTAACTTGCGTAGAAGTCTGTTGGAATGAGTCACGCTATTATAGGCAACAATGTCGGAACAGAATGAAATCAGATACCTGTATATGTGGTCCGTAGTGAGGATGGCGAAGATTAGACTGGGTTCCATATATCACTCTGCGTAGTACGAAGATGTCAGTTAAAGCATTTAGTGTTACTAAATGCTTTAACTGACTTACATAAGAAATATCCTGTTCCCCCGCAGATTCATGATAGCATCCACTCGCTAAAAAAGTTAGATGTTATAATAAGTAGATCCGACAAAGACGGCAAAATCGTAATAATGGACAAAGACTTCTACCTTGACAAAATCAACCAGCTCCTTAGCGACACAAACACATACGAAAAAACTGACGAAAAATCCCCTCCAAAACGTTCCCACAGAATTTTTTCGGAAAGTAAGATAATTGGCAAAGACAAAAAGAGTATTGAACTATTAGAGAAATTTAAAGTAATTAATCCTAAATTACCCTATTTTTTATGGCCTTCCCAAAACTCACAAAGACAATCTTCCATTCAGACCCATCGTTTCATGTGCCGGTGCTTTCAATTACAAAATTTCTAAATGGTTAGCTAGCCTCCTTCCCCTTTTTTAGGCACTTTTTCTCCCAGTCACATTAAACATTCGGAAGATTTTTGTCACAAATTCAGAGAAGCACATATACCACTTCACAACATAAAACTTTTAAGCCTTGATGTAGATTCTTTGTTCACTAAAGTACCAGTACAGGACGTTCTTCAGTTTTTTAGGGTTAAAATAAAATTATCCCCTATTCAGATCATTTCCCATTGGCGCTTGACAAAATAATAAAGCTAGTTAGAATTATGTGCATCTAATAACGTATTTTCATTCGGGGAATCATTCTACAAGCAAAAAATCGGGTGGGTGTAGTATGGGTAGTCCTTTAAGTCCTGTTCTAGCCAATCTGTACATGGAATACTTTGAAACTACAGTAATAAATGCAATAAAACCCAAAAACATGCTGTGGATGAGATACGTGGATGATATCCTAACATTTTGGGATAATAGGTGGGGCAAAATTTCAATGAATTCCTCTCGAAATTAAACACAATTAGTGCCCAGCATCAAATTTAAGTTGAATGGGAAACAGACAACAAAATTCCTTTTCTTGATGTTTTAATAATCAGAGATACGACAGAATACAAATTTACCATATACAGAAAACCAACGTTCTCACTTTCATACATTCACTACTTTTAGCTATCATGAAATTTCTATCAAATAGGTGTAGCTAGTAACTGTTCTTAAGAGCCTTACGAATTTGTTCCCCAGAATTCCTGGAAAAAGAATTTGAACTAATTCGCAAGCAACTTTCGTCTTTAAAATATCCTGACCATATAATTGAGAAAGCAATTCACAAAGCTAACGTAATTTTCTACCGACCCCCTAAAGGACAAGACCAGAGATACACCCAACAATAAAATAATAATTCCCCACCT
>NC_087213.1:604191-629191 GCF_015104395.2 Macrobrachium nipponense | reverse complement strand
GGTCCTGTTGTGTTTTTCCCTATAGTGAATGAAAATGGCCCCCTTCTTGAAGATGACACGAGAGACGCTTGGAGAGTCTGGTAGTGGTCATCCCGATATAAGAATGGTGGCATCCATCCACCGAGCATGTGAATTCGTAGATGACACTCCTTCTCTTCAAAGACGTTTCTGGGGGCGCCGGGTTGTTTCTAAGAAGCAGCTGGCTGGTTTTCATGCTTTTGTAATAAATTATGAGGCTAATTTTATCACTTTCTGTAGTGGGGGAGACATTTTCACTGATTATTTTCCTTATAGCCTTTTCATCTTCCAAATATTTTGTGGTGCATATGATTTTTATAAAATATTTTTATAGCTCCACTTTGGTCGTTAGTTACGGTCGTTCTTTCTTGGTGCCATTTATTATGGAGTCCCTCGTTTGGCGTTCGACCATACGGTTTTGAAAAGTTATTATTAATGAGAACTTGTGTAGACCTTTCGATTTCCCTGGTGGTTTCTCTCCATGTGGAACAGTGTGTAAGGGCGCGGCGGACGAAGCCTCTACCACCGATCTTTTATACCTGTCGGGCACTCGCTGGACCCATTAAGGCATAGACCCGGGTTTGTGGGTTTCTTGTAAACCGTGGTGGTGTATCCCGTAGGGGTCTGCTGTACCCGAACGTCCAAGGAAGGTGTAGGGCACCGTCAACGCTGCGTTCACACGTGAAGTGGAGGACGGAGCATTCTTCGAAGGTGTTTCTTAAAGTTTCAAGGTCCTCTTCTCTGTCAACTTTTTATGAAGGTGTCGTCTATGTAGCGGTAGTATTGGGTTGGGAGGACAGGGGATCTTATTGAATAAAACTCTTTCTTCGACGACACTCATGTAGAAGTTGGCAAAAAGAACCCCTAATGGGGATCCCATTGCCACGCCGTCAATCTGGCAATAAAGATGTCCTCTGTGGGTCGTGAATGGTGCCTTCTTGGTACATATTTCAAGGAGGGATTTTAGGGCTTCCTCGGGGATGTTCAAAAGCCTGTGTCTCCTCACATCTGTATACTCTGTCGAGGGATGTGTTCAATCGTCTCGTCGACTGGAACGTTCGTGAAGAGGCTCTCGACGTCAGAGAGGCGATGATACCTGTAGACGGAGAGTCTCGGAGTTTACGTAAAAAGTCGGTAGATGACTGTAGACAATACCTGTCAGGGATATATGGCGTGAGGAGTTCATTGAGTCTCTTCGCGATTTTGTAAGTCGGGGTTGGGATTTGGCTTATAATAGGGCGAAGAGGATTTCCAGGCTGTGGGTTTTTACGGTGCCGTAAATATACCCTGGATTAAAGTCACCCTGGGCAAGGGGAAGTCTGGGAGCATTCCTAGGGGGGCGGCATGGATTCTTTCGACCGTCCTATTAATGTCTCGTCGGATGTCTTCGATGGGGTTCTTGTTGATTTTTCTGAATTTGGATTGATCAGCCAGTATTTGGTCCAGTTTCTCGTGATATTCTGAGGTCTTGATGAGCACTAGGGCAGCAGCTTTGTCTGCCCTTCTTATTGTTATTTCTTGGTTTGATTTCAGTTTTTAGCAGTTTCTTTCAATTCTCTGGTAAGGATAGCGCTTCTGTATGGGGCTCCTCGGTCGGTAAGGGCTTCTGCTAACAGTAAGGGCTGGAGGGAGTCGCTCGACCGGCCCTAACCCTGCCTTCGTCCTCGAGGGACTGGTATAGAGTCAAAGGAGGACTTCGACCTCCAGGCGCTTGGCGTGTGGGTTTTGGCTTTTTTTTTTGTCACGTGGGTATTGAGCCCAAGATTAAGGAGATCTTCTTCTTCGGGTGTCGGTTTATATTCCGTGAGGTTGATGAAATCATTCTTTTTTCGGGGAATTTTCAAACTTCCTCCATTAAGCCTCACAAGTTTCTTAAGTATTCCACTTTCTCTCTTGCGGTAATCCTTCTGCTGTAGGCGCTGGAGGGCGGCATCAATGTCTGGACGGGGGGTTCCTTGGGAAGCTGCTTGTCTCTGTGTTTTGTAGTGTATCTAATTCTCTTTTTATTTCTCTCCTCTCTTTCTTCTTCTTCTCTTCCAGCTGGCGGAGCACCAATGTCTTCCTGAAGGATGTATGTTGTCTTCTCTCGTCGCAGCTGGATCATGGAGCCGTAGCCGGGTCTATGCCTTAATGGGTCCAGCGAGTGCCCAGACAGGTATAAAAGATCGGTGGTAGATTGGCCTCGCGCCGCGCCCTTACACACTGCCACATGGAGAGACCACCCCAGGGAAATCGAAAGGTCTACACAAGTTCTCATAATAATAACTTTCAAACCGTATGGTCGAACGCCAAACGAGGGGACTCCATAAATAAATGGCACCAAGAAAGAACGACCGTAACTAACGACCAAAGTGGAGCTATAAAAATATTTTATAAAAATCATATGCACCACAAATATTTGGAAGATGAAAAGGCTATAAGGAAAATAATCAGTGAAAATGTCTCCCCCACTACAGAAAGTGATAAAATTAGCCTCATAATTTATTACAAAAGCATGAAAACCAGCCAGCTGCTTCTTAGAAACAACCCGGCGCCCCCAGAAACGTCTTTGAAGAGAAGGAGTGTCATCTACGAATTCACATGCTCGGTGGATGGATGCCACCATTCTTATATCGGGATGACCACTACCAGACTCTCCAAGCGTCTCTCGTGTCATCTTCAAGAAGGGGCCATTTTCATTCACTATAGGAGAAAAACACAACAGGAGACCAGAAAGAGCTGAGCTTATAAAGAACATAGAAATTATGACCATGCACCGGACCGAAAACGCCTACGTTATCTTGAAGCTTTACATATTAGAGAAAAAACCGACTATCAACACGGTAAAAGAAACAGAGTTTCTCCCCACCATCATAAGAAGAAATGGCGCAAGAAACCAACCGACTACGTATACATCCACGAGAGAGAGAGGAGAAGGAGAGATCGAGGGGAGAGAGAGAGAAGAGAGAGAGATCGAGGGGGGGGGGGAGACAGAGAGAGAGAGAGAGAGAGAAAGAGAAAGAGAGAGAGAGGAGCAAACAGAGAGAGAAAGAGAAAGAGAGAGAGAGGAGCAGGCAGAGAGAGAAAGAGAGAGCGTTAGAAGGAGCGAACGAGAGAGAGAGAGAGAGAAAGAGGAACTTGCAGAAAGAGAAAGAGAGAGAGCAAGAGAGAGAGAAAGAGCGGAAGAAGTAGAGAGAGAAAGCGGGAGAGAACGAGCGGAAGATATATTCAATTGTACAGCCTGCCGCCCAAGAGGTGGGTACCCCAAACAACACCCAACCGACGCTAATAACCCCGTCCAAACTACGCAGGTCAGAACGCCTCAGGGGGAGATTTCGTTTCCATCCAACGACCAATTAAAATCCGTTCCCACCGACCCGCCCACCGATTGTACACGACCTTGCATGCTATAAATACTTGTAAACTGTATCTTAATTCACTGTACTGTAAACTCTCATAGATGACTGCCTGTGCGCTGTCGACACGTTAGAGGAATAAACCTAAGACAAATGAAAATCTTTACATGTCCGTTAGGAAACTTATACACCAGCTACATGCTGACGAGAAAAAGATAATAAGAAGAATTGAGAAGATCTATATAAATTAAATGCCGTTGAAACAGCTATTGTATTCAATGCTACTGCCCTCAGAGAAGGCCTCCTTCCTAATAATAATAATAATAATAATAAGGAAGGAAGTAAGAGAATCTGAGAATATATAAAAATAGAGACGAGATAATAATAATAATAATAATAATCAATAATAATAATAATAATAATAGTAATAATAATAATAATAATAATAATAATAATAATAATAATAATAATAATAATAATAATAAGAATAATAATAATAATACTTAATTAAGAGAATTTCTTCTCTATTTTTCGAATAAGGGCTTTTTCCGTACTACTTAAACAGGCTAGTAGAGCGCCTGTGGAGGTCATTATCGAATACAGGGTCAAGATCGGTGAATATATTTCAATTTTACAGATAAACTATGATATCATACTCATCCAAATCACTTCTCTCTCTCTCTCTCTCCTTCTCTCTCCTCTCGTCTCTCTCTCTCTCTCTCTCTCTCTCTCTCCTTGTAGCAAACTCTCTCTCTTTTTCCTTTTCTTTCACTTTCGTCTGGAGCTGCTTTTCATTATTAGGCTGGGAAGCTGAGGGTGGACTGCTTCTGGTGTGGTGTCCACACTCAGCTACCCAGACTAGAGGATGTCTGGCAGCTCCAGACGAAAGCTCGCTACAAGAGAGAGAGAGAGAGAGAGAGAGAGAGAGAGAGAGAGAGAGAGAGAAACCGTGACTTGGATTATTATGATATCATGGTTTATCTGTAAAATTGAAATATATTAACCGATCTTGACCCTGTATTTGATGACCTCCATAGGCGCTCTACTAGCCTGTTTTAAGTAGCACGGAAAAAGCCCCCATTCGGAAAATAGAGAAGAATCTCTACAAGTGTAACGCTGCTGAAGTAGCCATTACTTTTAATAAAGTATGCTTGAGAGAGGGTCTGCTTCCTAGGTACAATAATAACAATAATGATAATGATAATAATAAGCCACGAGAGTAGGTGAAATAGTTCCACACAGACATTAACCTTCATTTTTTTTTTTAGCTCATTTGTAAATAAACGAAGTTTCTCTTTGTAAAGAGTGTCCCCCAACACGCCCCCATCCGCGACAATCTCTGCTTTAGCCTTTGAGATTTGCTTACAAAACCAGCCGAGGGAATGACATTGTAATTCAGAGCGTCTTCGCGCAAAGATTACGTCACGTCCTTCTAGCCCAAGCTGTGGTTTGTTGTCTTGACTTGAAATTGTATTCTTTTTGTGCGATGCCATATCACCGAGATGAAAGAATGGTGTGTGAATTTTCGCATATGGCGACCTGAATTTCTTCCTTTTATGATTAGTATTCAGAAGATGAATCCTATTCATATTGAGCAATCCCACAACAGGGACCATTGACTTGAAATTCAAGCTTCCAAAGAATATTGCGGTGTTCATTCGAACGGAGTGACAGAAAGTAACGGAAAATACAGAAAGAACAGATTAGTTGTTAGAAAAACAGATATAATTAACAAATTAATAAGTAGATAAATAGAAATGTGAGTAAATTATTAAGATACAATGAGAACTGTGTTAGGGTAATGATGTATTACAACTTCGCTTTAGCTTCTAAAGTTCCAATTACACGACATCCTCAGGGATGCTGCTCCACACTCTAATGGTGTAAGAAATCAATAAAGGACATCTGGAACTGAGAAGATGGACAGCGAGGCGTATGCACTGCCCATTGGTGCTCCTATTCAGCAAATCTGTTTTGCTCTCTACAGCGAAAGTGTTAAATTAAGGTTGGAAAAATAACAATTACTATAACGTGATAACACCAAAATTGTAGAGACGGAACGAAAACATATAAAACATGAAGGCCGATGTCAGCAGGACAAAAACGCGCGGGACACAGATCACCTGGCTTATCGGTTATTGGAAATGTTTCGCGCGTAAACGCCCATGAAATCCAATAATCTCAGTTTATGATACGCACCAGCAACAGCGTTTCACCTCGGCGTGAAATTAATATCCTTACGGGGGATTTCATTTCGCGTCTTAATGACGTCCACGTTTCGTGTGATGTCGATAGGATTCCAATTCCTGGGAACGGGATTTTTATAGGGGAGTCCCTTTCCGTCAGTAATTATCCCGTGAGAGTTTATATACGGTTATTCCCTCCTGATCTCTGATGAAAGAGGAGCGTTGACCTTAAGTTAAACATCCGCTCCAAGGTGAAAGCCCAAAGGGTTACAGCCGTCTGGTGTCATGGGTCACTATGAGGTCCTGAACAAGTTTTAGCTCTAATCTTGCTGTTATTGTATCTCGGTTACACACAGCCACCTTTCTTCCATACCTTAATTTTTATATGATTAAGGTTTATACGGTGATTCCCTCTTGATCTCCCCAGGATAAAAGTAAAACGAATCATTGCAGGATTTCTCCTTCGTGATTAACTGCTCTATTAAGAGTCTCTGTTGTTAGCGTTCACTGACGTTTCAATGCCGCACTTTAGGAGTGAAAATTTACTTTAAATTTATTGGTAGTTGTTTACTGGATTTATGTGAGAAATAGACACAATTTTTTAGCAAATATCGGTTAATCTAAAATTCCCCAAATAACAGCTTTCGGTAAAAGTTTTTGCATTCTTATGAACTGAAACTACAGTCAGTAAAATTTTGTATTCTTTTATCAAAATAAATGTATTAATTTGGTAACTGATTTATTTTCTATTTTTCAATAACTGATCTCTTCTTTCTGCATATCTTATTACCTTCTGTGACTTCTTTCGAATGAACGGCATGTTCTTTGGAAGCTTGAATTCAAAGTCAGTGGCCCCCATGGTCTTATTCCATATGAATAGGGGTCATCATCTGAATAATAATAATAATAATAATAATAATAATAATAATAATAATAATAATAAATAACTCACAGTAGCACGAGTCTTTCAAATGGAGAAACAAATCCACAGTTATGTAAATGTACATATATTTAGATTGAAAGCTATCCTTAAAGTTTTAAATTCAAATATATGTACGTTTACACAACTGTGGTTTGTTTCTCCAATAATAATAATAATAATAATAATAATAATAATAATAATAATAATAAACACAATTTTTGTTTCAACGGCATTTAGCTTGTAGAGAGTCTTTTTTATACTTCTCTGCAAGCTACGTAGTATGAAAACAACAATTCAAGCTAATAATAATAATAATAATAATAATAATAATAATAATAATAATAATAATAATAATAATAATAATAATATTTCGGAAGGAGACCCTCTCGTAGACATGTTTTGTTAAAAATAACTGCTGCTTCAGCACTATTAATCTTATAAAGAGTCTTCTCTATCTTTCTGATGACGGCTTTCTCGTTGTTGCTTAGACTGGCGAGCAACGCACCAAAGGGCATGGTAAGATTCGGTTGAGTCATTTGATTTATTATTGCTTATACAATTCTCTCTCTCTCTCTCTCTCTCTCTCTCTCTCTCTCTAACGCGACGTTTCCTCCTGATCGACAGGACATTATCAAGCGATAACTGCTGAGGGACTGAATTCCAGTGGCGAGTCCTTCTCCTTTATCGTGGTGTTGCGAGCTCTCCAGTACGGTCAGAGCACTTCTCCGGTAGGTCGAGTTTTTATTGGTTCCCGGGAAGGTGACTCATACGGCGGGCGTTGACTAGTCTTGCAGACCTTCTCGGTGGGGGGTATCACCGGGAGCCTCTTGATTGGCTTCTACCTGCGTGACGTCACCCCATGGTATTATTCTCATGTCCGGTGTTCGTTCCATGCGCGCTGGTACTTTCGTTAGGGGAGAGGGGTGTGGTCCTCCTCACACACGTCGGTATCAGGAACGCTTCTTGGGTGGTATTGAGGGGAGGCTTTTCTTCGAGGATGAGCAGCGCTTCTAGGAGACGCAGACGTCGTGGGTCAGGTGCTCTCCCGATGATCTTAGTATTCCTGACGATGTCGTCTCTCGTGATGTTTCTGCGGTGTACTGCAAGGGGCGTGCTGCCTAATGGCGCCCTATGGGCGTGGCAGGAAATCCTTTTTCGACAGGCGCATCGTCGTCATGCCGATGTAAATCCCAGGGCATCCTTGGGCGGGGCATACGTATCGGTAGACGACGTTGGACTGCTTCAGGGGGTCTCCTGCCGGTGGGGAGGGGTTGTTCTTCATCAGGAGGTCTTTCGTACGCCGATTCTTGTAGTAAATAATGAGGGACACTCTCTTTCCTTCCTCCATGGGGCGGACGTGTTCCTCTATTATTTTCTTCATGGCTGCTTCTTCTTCCTTGTATTGGTGGTGCATGAAGGCTTTATAGAAAAGTTTTGATATCCTCCGGGGGCGGAATGTTCCTTCTCTCTTCCTCCGTCATGTACCACTTGTCAAGGGCGGCTCGAGTTTCTCGGTTTACGAGTTTGTTCGAGTACCCATTGTTAATTAGCATCTGGGATGCTCGGTCGAGTTCGAGGTGTGTGTCCTGCCACGTCGAACAGTGCGAGAGGGCCCCTCCTGACGAAGGCCCTGACGGTGGTGGTCTTGAACCGCGCAGGACACTCGCTATCACCATTCAGACAAAGTCCGAGGTTCGTAGCTTTGGTTGTGAAACGGTCGTCGCCAACTTCTGATTCGTCTTCGTGACAAGGACGTCGAGGAAGAGGAGCCGATCGTTGCTGCTGTACTCGACAGTGAAGTTGAGTGCGCTGTTCTGCAGGAACTGCTCCGAAGGGCTTTCTACCTCATCCTCTACCCCACAGCAGTTGGCTTGCACGAAGATGTCATCGATGTAGCGTGCGTATGTGCGGGGACATCTGTGTTGCGAGAAGACCCTTTCTTCCACTTCTCCCATGTAGAAGTTAGCGAAGAGACTCCTAATGGGGGACCCCATCGCTACGCCGTCCTTCTGGCGGTACATCTGTCTCGGTGGGTGGTGAAAGGGGCTCTCTTCGTACAGCTATCCAGCAGGGTTCTTAAGGAGTCTTCTTGGGATGTTAGGGGGTCTCATATCGGGATTCCTATATACCCGCTCCATGATGATCCCTATCGTCATGAGTCACCTTCCCGGGAACCAATAAAAACTCGACCTACCGGAGAAGTGCTCTGACCGTACTGGAGAGCTCGCAACACCACGTAAATAGGAGAAGGACTCGCCACTGGAAATACGGGCTGCTCTGTGAGCAAGAGCCCGTGCTGACACAAGGTCAGCTAAATCAAAAACAACAAACAAAACAACACACTGGAATTCAGTCCCTCAGCAGTTATCGCTTGATAATGTCCTGTCGATCAGGAGGAAACGTCGCGTTAGAGAGAGAGAGAGAGAGAGAGAGAGAGAGAGAGAGAATTGTATAAGCAATAATAAATCAAATGACTCAACCGAATCTTACCATGCCCTTTGGTGCGTTGCTCGCCAGTCTAAGCAACAACAGAGAAAGCGTCATCAGAAAGATAGAGAAGACTCTTTATAAGATTAATAGTGCTGAAGCAGCAGTTTATTTTTAACAAAATAATAATAATAATAATAATAATAATATAATGGTTGCAGGTCCACAATAATATCGCATGTGAAGTGTAAAGTTTTTAATAGATAATAAAAGCTTTCGAACCTTATACTAGGTTCATCTTGACTGAAGATGAACCTAGTATAATGTTCGAAAGCTTTTATTATCTATTAAAGAGTTATACTTCACATGCGATATTATTGTGGACCTGCAACCATTGTCATCATTTTCGACACTGAAAATTGTGCCCAATAATAATAATAATAATAATAATAATAATAATAATAATATAATAATATAATAATAATATAATAGGAGTGGGTTAGGTTCCTCAGTGACTTAAGTCAAGTTAAGCAACATTGGGCTGGTCAGTCGTTGGATGGGTGACCCGCTTATTCTCGGCGTTGATTCCTTGGGAAAAGATCTTTACCATAATTTCCTCAGTCTACTCAGCTGTAAATGAGTACCTAATCCCTGATGGGGTAGGGTCCAGCTATGGGTTAAATAGCAAAACTCAGCAATGATGAAAGAAATGAAGGAATAAACGACAACGACGTAAATGGAACCTCTGGCAACAGAGGAGCTTCGTCCGGCAACCAGGTATTCAACCCAATTGAAGGGGAAGACGGTCAGTACTTGGAGGTCGTCATCCAGCAACTGATTCACCACAACGAAAGTAATCAACAGCCTGAGGGATTGGAGCTACAGAAGCAAAAAGGAAGAAATGGACAAGAGAAGAAAATAAGGAAATATGAGATTGCTACATCAGAAACACCCGACGGAGTAGAGGATATAGAAGAAGATGGTCAAACATCTGGAATGAGAGGAAATAACACCCCCCAAAAACAGAGCAGAGGCTGGCAGACCAAGTAAGAAACATAAAGAAAAACAACTGGCTCTCGCCAACAGAAAGAGAAGAACTGGTAAAGGGAAATGTCACACGACAACGAATACACGAAGACGAACTGAGAGACGATGCCACAGAAGACGACAGGGAGGATGAGGTATCAAACAACGACACACGAAGAAACAACCGACGAAGTAACAGAGAGGACGGAATGGGTAGTAAAAGATTAGACAATGGATGGAGCCAGATACAGAGAGAACAAAGATCCCCTCCATGAAAGCCTACAACACCAAGAAATTAAGGGAGAAAACAACAGTGAGGTCAATGAAATAATGGGCATAATACACACCACCAGTATCACAGAAACAAATAACTTGGTATATGCAGGAGCAAGATTAGTAGCAGAACTGATGGGGATTCGAACACCAACACCACCAGCACAACCAACCCAACAGAAAACCAAAACAGCAACCTCCTTGGAAAAGGCGCCTGGAAAAGCAAATCATGGTGATGAGATCTGACTGAGTAAACTGAAAGAGATGGCGGAAAAAAGGCTAAGAAGCAAGAAAACAAGAAAACAAGGGAGGAACTCAACGAGAAATACAAAGTACAAGAGAGGGACTAAACAACACAAATAGAAGATGTAAAACAGAGGCTTAAGGCCAAAGCACATAAGATCCAAACGGTACATGAACAGGAATAAGGGATACCAACATAACAAAAACTATTCGGAACCAATCAGAAAAAACTATACAGCCAACTAAGAGGGAACGACAACCACCCAGAAATTCCTGAAGCCGAACCAAGTAAGAGACTCTGGAAAACATATGGAGCAATCCGGTATCACACAACAAACATGCAACATGGCTACAGGAAGTCAAGGAAGAAGAAACAGGGAGAATAAACAAAGATTCACAGACATCACGACAGACACAGTCAGACACCAACTAAAGAAAATGCCAAACTGGAAAGCCCAGGTCCCGATGAAGTCCTCATGGTATACTGGCTCAAAAACTTCAAGCCCTACACCCACGAATAGCAGAACAACTCCAGCATTGTATCTCAAATCACCAAGCACCCAAATGGATGACCACAGGAAGAAACATCCTTAGTACAAAAAGACAAGAGTAAGGGAAATATAGCCAGTAACTACAGGCCTATCACCTGCCTACCAATAATGTGGAAGTTACTAACAGGTATCATCAGTGAAGGCTATACAATTACCTAGAGGAGACAAACACCATCGCCCCCACCAACAGAAAGGCTGCAGAAGGTGAAGTGCAGGGCACAAAGACCAGGCTCTGATAGACAAAATGGTAATGAAGAACAGTAGGAGAAGGAAAACCAACCTAAGCATGCATGGATAGACTATAAGAAAGCCTTCGACATGATAACACACACATGGCTAATAGAATGCCTGAAAATATATGGGGCAGAGGAAAACACCATCAGCTTCCTCAAAAATACAATGCGCAACTGGAATACAATACTTACAAGCTCTGGAATAAGACTAGCAGAGGTTAATATCAGGAGAGGGATCTTCCAGGGCGACTCACTGTCCCCACTACTCTTCGTAGTAGCCATGATTCCATGACAAAAGTACTACAGAAGATGGATGCTGGGTACCAACTCAAGAAAAGAGGCAACAGAATCAACCATCCTGATGTTCATGGACGACATCAAGCTGTATGGTAAGAGCATCAAGGAAATAGATACCTTAATCCAGACTGTAAGGATTGTATCTGGGGACATCAGGATGGAGTTTGGAATAGAAAAATGCGCCTTAGTCAACATACAAAAAGGCAAAGTAACGAGAACTGAAGGGATAAAGCTACCAGATGGGACCAACATCAAACACATAGATGAGACAGGAATACAAATACCTGGGAATAATGGAAGGAGGGGATATAAAACACCAAGAGATGAAGGACACGATCAGGAAAGAATATATGCAGAGACTCAAGGCTATACTCAAGTCAAAACTCAACGCCGGAAATATAGATAAAAGCCATAAACACACGGGCAGTGCCAGTAATCAGATACAGCGCAGGAATAGTGGAATGGACGAAGGCAGAACTCCGCAGCATAGATCAGAAAAACCAGGAAACATATGACAATACACAAAGCATACACCCAAGAGCAAATACGGACAGACTATACATAACACGAAAGAAAGGAGGGAGAGGACTAATAAGTATAGAGGGACTGTGTCAACATCGAAAACAGAGCACTGGGGCAATATCTGAAAACCAGTGACGACGAGTGGCTAAAGAGTGCATGGGAAGAAGGACTAATAAAAGTAGACGAAGACCCAGAAATATACAGAGACAGGAGATGACAGACAGAACAGAGGACTGGCACAATAAACCAATGCACGGACGATACATGAGACAGACTAAAGAACTAGCCAGCGATGACAATGGCAATGGCCTACAGAGGGGAGAGCTAAAGAAGGAAACTGAAGGAATGATAAACAGCGGCACAAGATCAGGCCCTAAGAACCAGATATGTTCAAAGAACGATAGACGGAAATAACATCTCTCCCCATATGTAGGAAGTGCAATACGAAAAATGAAACCATAAACCACATAGCAAGCGAATGCCCGGCACTTGCCACAGAACCAGTACAAAAAAAGAGGCATGATTCAGTGGCACAAAAGCCCTCCACTGGTAGCCTGGTGCAAGAAACATCAGCTACCTTGCAGTATAGTGATACGAGCACCAACCTGAGGGAGTGATAGAAAACGATCAGGCAAAGATCCTCTCTGGACTATGGTATCAGGACGGATAGGGTGATACGTGCAAACAGACCAGACGTGACGTTGATGACAAAGTCAAGAAGAAAGTATCACTCATTGATATCGCAATACCATGGGACACAGAGTTGAAGAGAAAGAGAGGGGAAAAAATGGGATAAGTATCAAGATCTGAAAAATAGAAATAAGAAGGATATGGGATATGCCAGTGGAAATTGTACCCATAATTCTAGGAGCACTAGGCACGATCCCAAGATCCCTGAAAAGGAATCTAGAAAAAAACTAGAGGCTGAAGTAGCGCACCAGGACTCATGCAGAAGAGTGTGATCCTAGAAACGGCACACATAGTAAGGAGAGTGATGGACTCCTAAGGAGGCAGGATGCAACCCGGAACCCCACACTATAAATACCACCCAGTCGAATTGGAGGACTGTGATAGAGCATAATAATAATAATAATAATAATAAGAATGGGGTAGGGTCCAGCTATGGGTTAAATAGCAAAACTCAGCAATGATGGAAAGAAATGAAGGAATAAACGACAACGACGTAAATGGAACCTCTGGGCAATCAGAGGAGCTTCGCGGCAACCAGGTATTCAACCCAATTGTAGGGAAGACGGTCAGGTACTTGGAGGTCGTCATCCAGCAACTGATCACCACAACGACAGTAATCAACAGCCTGAGATTGGAGCTACAGAGCAAAAAGGAAGAAATGGAGCAGAGAAGAAAATAAGGAAATATGGAGATGCTACCTCAGAAGCAACCCGACGGAGAGAGGATAAATAGAAGAAAAGATTGTCAACATCTGGAATGAGAGGAATAACACCCCCAAACAGAGCAGAGGCTGGCAGACCAAGTAAGGAACATAAAGAAAAAAGAACTGGCTCTCCCCAAACAGCAAGAGAAGAACTGGAAAGGGAAATGTCACACGGCAACGAATTACACGAAGACGAACTGGAGAGACGATGCCACAGAAGACGACAGGGAGGATGAGGTATCAAACAACGACACACGAAGAAACACCGACGAAGTAACAGAGAGGACGGAATGGATAGAAAAGATTAGACAATGGATGGAGCCAGATACAGAGAGAACAAAGATCCCCTCCATGAAAGCCTACAACACCAAGAATTTAAGGGGAGGGAGAAAACAAGTGAGGTCAATGAAATAATGGAGCTAATACACACCACCAGTATCACAGAAACAAATAACTTGGGCATATGCAGGAGCAAGATTAGTAGTCAGAACTGATGGGGATTCGAACAACAACACCACCGTCACAACCAACCCAACAGAAACCAAAACAGCAACCTCCTTGGAAAAGGCGCCTGGAAAAGCAAATCATGTGATGAGATCTGACTTGAGTAAAACTGAAAGAGATGGCAGAAAAAAGCCTAAGAAGCAAGAAACAAGGGAGGGAGGAACTCAACGAGAAATACAAAGTACAAGAGAGGGGACTAAACAACACAATAGAAGATGTAAAACAGAGGCTTAAGGCCAAAGCACACAAGATCCAACGGTACATGAACAGGAATAAGGGATACCAACAGAACAAACTATTCGGCACCAACCAGAAAAGACTATACAGCCAACTAAGAGGGGAAGACAACCACCCAGAAATTCCTGAAGCCGAACCAAGTAAGAGACTCTGGGAAAACATATGGAGCAATCCGGTATCACACACAAACATGCAACATGGCTCCAGGAAGTCAAGGAAGAAGAAACAGGGAGAATAAAACAATCATTCACAGACATCACGACAGACACAGTCAGACACCAACTAAAGAAAATGCCAAACTAGAAAGCCCCAGGTCCCGATGAAGTCCATGGATACTGGCTCAAAAACTTCAAGGCCCTACACCCACGAATAGCAGAACAACTCCAGCATTGTATCTCAAATCACCAAGCACCCAAATGGATGACCACAGGAAGAACATCCTTAGTACAAAAAGACAAGAGTAAGGGAAATATAGCAGTAACTACAGGCCTATCACCTGCCTACCAATAATGTGGAAGTTTACTAACAGGTATCATCAGTGAAAGGCTATACAACTACCTAGAGGAGACAAACACCATCCCCCACCAACAGAAAGGCTGCAGAAGGAAGTGCAGGGGCACAAAAGACCAGCTCCTGATAGACAAAATGGTAATGAAGAACAGTAGGAGAGAAGGAAAACCAACCTAAGCATGGCATGGATAGACTATAAGAAAGCCTTCGACATGATACCACACACTTGGCTAATAGAATGCCTGAAAATATATGGGCAGAGGAAAATACCATCAGCTTCCTCAAAAATACAATGCGCAACTGGAATACAATACTTACAAGCTCTGGAATAAGACTAGCGAGGTTAATATCAGGAGAGGGATCTTCCAGGGCGACTCACTGTCCCCACTACTCTTCGTAGTAGCCATGATTCCCATGACAAAAGTACTACAGAAGATGGATGCCGGGTACCAACTCAAGAAAAGAGGACAACAAAATCAACCATCTGATGTTCATGGAGACATCAAGCTGTATGGTAAGAGCATCAAGGAAATAGAATTATCCCTAATCCAGACTGTAAGGATTGGTATCTGGGGACATCAGGATGGAGTTTGGAATAGAAAAAATGCGCCTTAGTCAACATACAAAAAGGCAAAGTAACAAGAACTGAAGGGATAAAGCTACCAGATGGGACCAACATCAAACACATAGATGAGACAGGATACAAATACCTGGGCATATGGAAGGAGGGGATATAAAACACCAAGAGATGAAGGACACAATCATTGGAAAGAATATATGCAGAGACTCAAGGCGATACTCAAGTCAAAACTCAACGCCGGAAATATGATAAAAGCCATAAACACATGGGCATGCCAGTAATCAGATACAGCGCAGGAATAGTGGAATGGGACTCTATCACAGTCCTCCAATTCGACTGGGTGGTTTATTTATAGTGAGGGTTCCGGGTTGCATCCTGCTCCTTAGGAGTCCATCACTTTTCTTACTATGTGTGCCGTTTCTAGGATCACACTCTTCTGCATGAGTCCTGGAGCTACTTCAGCCTCTAGTTTTTTCTAGATTCCTTTTCAGGGATCTTGGGGTGTGCCTAGTGCTCCTATGATTATGGGTACGATTTCCACTGGCATATCCCATATCCTTCTTATTTCTATTTTCAGATCTTGATACTTATCCATTTTTTTCCCTCTCTTTCTCTTCAACTCTGGTGTCCCATGGTATTGCGACATCAATGAGTGATACTTTCTTCTTGACTTTGTCAATCAACGTCACGTCTGGTCTGTTTTGCACGTATCACCCTATCCGTTCTGATACCATAGTCCCAGAGGATCTTTGCGTGATCGTTTTCTATCACTCCCTCAGGTTGGTGCTCGTACCACTTATTACCACAAGGTAGCTGATGTTTCTTGCACAGGCTCCAGTGGAGGGCTTTTGCCACTGAATCATGCCTCTTTTTTTGTACTGGTCTGTGCAAATTGCCGGGCATTCACTTGCTATGTGGTTTTATGGTTCATTTTTCGTATTGCACTTCCTACATATGGGAGAGATGTTATTTCCGTCTATCGTTCTTTGAACATATCTGGTTCTTATGAGGCCTGATCTTGTGCCGCTGTTATCATTCCTTCAGTTTCCTTCTTTAGCTCTCCCCTCTGTAGCCATTGCCAATTGTCATCGCTGGCTAGTTCTTTAGTCTGTCTCATGTATTGTCCGTGCATTGGTTTGTTGTGCCACTCCTCTGTTCTCCTGTCCATTCTCCTGTCTCTGTATATTTCTGGGTCTCGTCTACTTTTTATTAGTCCTTCTTCCCATACACTCTTTAGCCACTCATCTTCACTGGTTTTCAGATATTTCCCAGTGCTCTGTTTTCGATGTTGACGCAGTCCTCTATACTTAGTAGTCCTCTCCCTCCTTCCTTTCGTGTTATGTATAGTCTGTCCGTATTGCTCTTGGGTGTAGTGCTTTGTGTATTGTCATATGTTTCCTGGTTTTCTGATCTATGCTGCGGAGTTCTGCCTTCGTCCATTCCACTATTCCTGCGCTGTATCTGATTACTGCACTGCCCATGTGTTTATGGCTTTTTTATCATATTTCCCGGCGTTGAGTTTTGACTTGAGTATCGCCTTGAGTCTCTGCATATATTCTTTCCTGATTGTGTCCTTCATCTCTTGGTGTTTTATATCCCCTGGCCTTCCATATGCCCAGGTATTTGTATCCTGTCTCATCTATGTGTTTGATGTTGCTCCCATCTGGTAGCTTTATTCCTTCAGTTCTCGTTACTTTGCCTTTTTGTATGTTGACTAAGGCGCCATTTTTCTATTCCAAACTCCATCCTGATGTCCCCAGATACAATCCTTACAGTCTGGATTAGGGATCTATTTCCCCTTGATTGTGCTCTTACCATACAGCTTGATGTCGTCATGAACATCAGATGCGTTGATTCTGTTGCCGGTCTTTTTCTTGGAGTTGGTACCCTGGCATCCATCTTCTGTAGTACCTTTGTGGGCATGGGAATCATGGCTACTACGAGTATGATGGGGACAGTGAGTCGCCCTGGAAGATCCCTCTCCTGATTTTAACCTCTGCTAGTCTTATTCCAGAGCTTGTAAGTATTGTATTCCAGTTGCGCATTGTATTTTTGAGGAAGCTGATGGTGTTTTCCTCTGCCACATATATTTTGAGGCATTCTATTAGCCATGTGTGTGGTATCATGTCGAAGGCTTTCTTATAGTCTATCCATGCCATGCTTAGGTTGGTTTTCCTTCTCCTACTGTTCTTCATTACCATTTTGTCTATCAGGAGCTGGTCTTTTGTGCCCCTACACTTCCTTCTGCAGCCTTTCTGTTGGTGGGGGATGGTGTTTGTCTCCTCTAGGTAGTTGTATAGCCTTTCACTGATTATTATTATTTTATTATTATTATTATTATTATTATTATTATTATTATTATTATTATTATTATTATTATTATTATTATTATGCCTAATATTTAGTGGTATGGTTAATATTATTTTTAAAATTTTTGATATCAGTAAAATTGATATTATCAAAATTATTAAATTCCTTTATAATATTATTTTAATGCTAGCCTTATTATTATTATTATTATTATTATTATTATTATTATTATTACTTCCACAGGTTATGATCCTTCCCTACAAAATTCATTTTTACACTGTTGGCCTCTTGCGTCTCATTGTAACCCACAGGGGCTACCTGCAAACCCCTAAATTGTATAAGTTTCAGCGCTAAGTTTAAAAAACAGGTCTAACAAACTACTGTTCCACTCTAATGTAATTTAGCTTTCTTTTACCCTTCTTAAGTTTCTCACAATTTTAAATTAGTCGTCTTCGGGTTTTCCTTACGGGTATTACAAAGTCTTTAGAATTAGTATGATATGAAAATTACATTATATTTTGAGGAAATGACTGAATATCCGTATGCAATGAATATCACATTATATTTTGAAGAAAAGCCTTTAAAAATAATTATTGTATAAATATTACATTATACTTTGGGGAAATATAATGCAATGAATATCACATTATATTTTGAAGAAAAGACTTTAAAAATCATTATGGTATAAATATTACATTATACTTTGGGGAATTATAATGCAATGAATATCACACTATATTTTGAAGAAAAGTCTTTAAAAATCATTATGGTATAAATATTACATTATACTTTGGGGAAATATAATGCAATGAATATCACATTTAGTAAGAAAAGTCTTTAAAATCATTAAATGGTATAAATATTGCATTATATTTGGGGTGGGAATAATGCAATATTATCACATTTTATTATTTGAAGAAAAGTCTGTTTAAAAATCATTATGGTATAAATATACATATGCAATAATATTTGCAAAACTATTTATTTTTTGATTGATATGTAATGTAATAAATCACATATTTTGAAGAAGTCTTTACAAATCTGAGTGGTATAAATATTACATTATATTTTGAGGTAATGACTTCGAATACCAGTATGCAATGAATATTGCATCATATTTTGAGAAAAAGAATTTAAAAATCATTATGGTATAAATATTACATTATACTTTGATGAAATATAGTATAATGAATATCACATTATATTTTGAAGAGGTCTTTAAAAATCAGTATGGTATAAATACTACATTATATTTTGAGGAAATAAAATGTAATGAATATCACATTATATTTTGAAGAAGTCTTTAAAAATCAGTATGGTATAAATATTACACTATATTTTCAGGAAATGACTGAATATCCGTATGCAAAGAATATTGCACCATATTTTGAGGAAATGATTCGCTCGATGAGTTGAAGTGTAAAATATTGTATTATATTGTTAAAGAATTGACTTATTTGAGGAGTTGAAATCTAAGGTATTACAGACAGTCTTGGAATATTCATATGCAATAAATATTAAATCGTATTTTGAGGAAATGGAATACCCGATGCGCTGAAGTCAGTGCTAAGAAATTTCCCGAAACTTTGCACTTGTTTGTTTTGGATTAAACCTGGAATATAAGTTAGATGAGAAATAAAAAAAATTTAAAGTAAATTGGGCAGTTACTACAGACGGACGATAATGATCAGTAACACGTCAAGGTGCCTTTTGAATGACGCGCCTGAAACTACAGTAAAGTCTTTCAGTTGCGTGTGAAGTTGCTTTTAGACCAGTTGCATTTAAACACATCCACTTAGACGTCTCTTACCCTGAACGTCTTACATTTTGCATGCCTTCCATTCACGCGTCTTCCATTCTCCCTCCAAGCGAAATCAGTAGAGCCAGTTTTAAGTCTTGTGCCCTAAATCTAAATGTAATTCTCGGATTCCCTGTCATTTAGATTGTAAAAAGTGTTGGCATTTCTTTTGGCAAAAACTGTGTGAAAAAAAGTTACTGTAGTTCTCGCCATAAATAAACGAGGGCGTACAAAGAGATTACTTAACAGCTATAGTATTTATACATTTATACATTGCAGATATGAACACAGAATATTGTGACGGCAAAGTATATTTGAAAATAATTGTTTTTATTTCAGGAGCTTTGTAACAGTGCCGTTCATCGTTGAATGTATGCATTTATACACTGCAAAAATAAATAATGGAAAAGTTTGACGCAAAGGTATATTTGAAATTAATAGCTTTCCTTTCTGTAGCTTTTTGATGTAAGGGAAAATCTCCAGGAAAAACGATAAAGTTTAGAATGAGAAAAAATGTTTGCACGTCAACCTGATAATAGGTTTTACGTTTTTATAACAACTGAAATACTTTCGGAATTCTCATGTTATGTTATAGTCTATGACGATTAACAATAATTTTGAGGACTAGAAGAGTATCTTCTTATATAAGAAAAATAATCTTGTTACGAAAGACACTTACCGTTGCACATAACAGAAGTTTCCTTCACGAATTACATGCGATAAGGCAAGGGAATATTTCTGAATGAAGTGATTCCTGTGTGCTAAACAGGAATGAACATTTAGGACGTAAAAACTTCATCATACTTTTATTATTATTTTTTTTTTATATAAAATAAGAATAAAGATTTTTTTTGGCATAAACATAAAAAATTTTACATTTATTTGACTTGTATTTCAATAATTAACTTACATTCTTATCTATTTGTATATGTATTTTTTATTCGTTTCCTTTTTTCTTTCCTAGTAACTGATCTTTTCTTTTGTACTTCGTAGAATTACCTTCTGCTTCTTCTTTCATACAAACACTATAATATTCTTTGGAAGGTTGAATTTCAAGTTAGTGCCCCTTGTGACTTTGTTCCATACGAATAAAGTTCATATTCTTAATAATAATAATAATAATAATAATAATAATAATAATAATAATAATAATAATAATAATAATAATAATAATAATAATAATAATATTCTTTGTAAGCATGAATTTCAAGCCAATGGACTCTGTGTGTTTGTTGAATTTGAATAGGGTCCATCTTCGATGAATAATAATAATAATAATAATAATAATAATAATAATAATAATAATAATAATAATAATAATAATAATAATAATAATAATAATAATACGCGCAAATAGACCAGACGCGACGTTAATTGACAAAAGCAAGAAGAAAATATCACTCACTGATGTCTCAATACCATGGGACACCAGAGTTGAAGAGAAATAAAGAGAAAAGAAGGACAAGTATCAAGACCTGAAAATAGAAATAAAATGGAAAAGGGATATGCCAGTGGAAATCGTACCCATAATCATAGGAACACTAGGCACGATCCCAAGATCCCTGAAAACGAATCTAAAAAACCTAGAGGTTGAAGTAACTCCAGGGCTCATGCAGGAGAGTGTGATCCTGGAAACGGCGCAAATAGTAAGAAAAGTGATGGACTCCTAAGGAGGCAGGATGCAACCAACCCCACACTATAAAACCCATCCAGTCGAATAGGATGACTGCGATAGACAAAAAAAATAATAATTGTATTACAAAAACTACGAGAGAAGTGGAAAGAGAAATCTATTATTTGTGAGCACAGATGGATCACGTGCAAACTACTGTGTACTTAAGGGAAGAAAAAAAATGGGAACTCAATAGAAAAAGCTAACTAAAGACATTTCACCTGTACTCGACAACCAGCAGGTAATAATACCGGGAAACAATTAGTGGGGAAGGCTGTGAATGAACCCAGGTACAAGTAATTGTTTAGCGTTTACAAGGAGGGTGATATATCTGGAAGAGTTTACTTAAGCTGCCTAATGAGGAAGTGCTTAGTGAGAAGTAGGTTACGCGATTAGAAGGGTGCTCTTGTACGCTTATATACGTATTTATAGCTCTATGTATGCGGGATGTGCTATGTACAGTGTCTACCGCGTTATAAGGCGTGATTTGTATTACGGCAAATATGGTGTATTTTTGATGGATTCTATAAAAGTCACAATAGGAGCCCATATTCTGAAACACTAAATATATATATATATATATATATATATATATATATATATATATATATATATATATATATATATATATATATATATATATATGTGTGTGTGTGTGTGTGTGTGTGTGTGTGTGTGCTGCTTAAAAAATCACAGTGGATGCACGTGACTTCATTAAATAAGCGAATACCACAGGAAAATGATAGTCAGAAATCCAAGCGCTTTCTTCTTTACTAAGACATTGTCGCTCCTTGACAATGTCTTAGTAAAGACGAAAGCGCTTGGATTTCTGACTATCATTTTCCTGTGGTATTCGCTTATTATTATTATTTTTTTTTTATTTTATTTTTTTTTTTTGCTCTATCACAGTCCTCTAATTCGACTGGGTGGTATTTATAGTGTGGGGTTCCGGGTTGCATCCTGCCTCCTTAGGAGTCCATCACTTTTCTTACTATGTGCGCCGTTTCTAGGATCACACTCTTCTGCATGAGTCCTGGAGCTACTTCAGCTTCTAGTTTTTCTAGATTCGTTTTCAGGGATCTTGGGATCGTGCCTAGTGCTCCTATGATTATGGGTACGATTTCCACTGGCATATCCCATATCCTTCTTATTTCTATTTTCAAATCTTGATACTTATCCATTTTTTCCCTCTCTTTCTCTTCAACTCTGGTGTCCCATGGTATTGCGACATCAATGAGTGATACTTTCTTCTTGATTTTGTCAATCAACGTCACGTCTGGTCTATTTGCACGTATCACCCTATCTGTTCTGATACCATAGTCCTAGAGGATCTTTCCCTGATCGTTTTCTATCACTCCTTCAGGTTGTGTTTGTACTACTTATTACTGCAAGGTAGCTGGTGTTTCTTGCACAGGCTCCAGTGGAGGGCTTTTGCTACTGAATCATGCCTCTTTTTGTACTGGTTCTGTGCAAATGCCGGACATTCGCTTGCTATGTGGTTTATGGTTTCAATTTTCGTATTGCACTTCCTGCATATGGGAGAGATGTTATTTCCATCTAATTAATTGATGTTAATTATTATTATTATTGAATTATTTATTATTATTAATTATTATTACCATTATTATTATTTTGTGTGTGTTATATATATGTATCATATATGTACATAAGCTATACATACGTTAGATACAACTCTATCCATACACAGATACATCCACGCGCAGAACAAACACGATCCTAGATAAAAACCTTAAATTAGAAATGCTAGACCCTTCGTGATCCATATATCATCGCGTGGTTAATGAGAGAGAGAGAGAGAGAGAGAGAGAGAGAGAGAGAGAGAGAGAGAGAGAGAGAGAGAATTCCACTCGGCTTTGTATTGGAATTCTGTTGCCAATTAATACTTTTCGTGTGATTCTCTTCGAACACTCATTCATTGAGGTTGGGTTTTTTTTCTTTTTTTTTATAATATCGAGGGCTGAATTGTTTCAGCCAGTTTTTCAATAACGTACGCGCTCTGCTTTGATAAAATGAAAAAGCACCCCACTCCCCCTCCCCTACTTAATTTTCAAACTTATACATGATCGTAAATAACACGTAATATATTTCATAACTATTCTGCAACCTTTTAGATGACTTGTGTTTCTTAGATTGTAGCTTATTCATATCTAATCATAAAGTACATTTTCCCATAAGATAATATTTTACGTTTTTCCATAAGCTTTTAATAGTTTGTGCATTTTAGGTTATATGTTATGACATAATCCATCTCGTGGTCGGGTAGGTAACGTGACCTCGTCCTGGATGCGGGTTCGAATCCCGCTACCGGAAGTCATAATTACACCATATCTTGCATTTGGGTCTAAGACTTTGTAGCGACAAATGTATCCAAGAAGTGTAAGGAATTCGAAAAGTTAAGAGAGAATTTGGGTTATTATAATTACGTATGTATCTGGTAAAAAGTAAACAGTAGATTCTATAAATGTTATTATACTCGAGATATTTTTATTGAAAATGAATGGCAGATAGAATAGTAGCAAGACAATTAAAGAATTAGAACACTTAATTGGCAAGAAGCTAGAGGTACCCTTTAAGCTTTATCATCTTCCAAAACAACCCAAAAAAAACGTGAAAAACAACAAAACGACGACCCTTAAGTTAATGAAACTGTGGTCCTTTCATTTTCCCATATCCGAAGTCCGCGCAGATACAATTCTGAGCTCAAAGGACTATTTTCATTCCGAAATTTCTAATTTAGAAAGTCCACTGGTGATAATCTAAGAGAAATACTCGGTAGAAAATACAATGTATACGCCCTTTTCTGAAATTGCTGTTTGTTGGGGTTTGTGCTTGTAATGCATATATGTATGCGTTTATACATATACATACAGAACAATACATACATACATATATATATATATATATATATATATATAATATATATATATATATATATACTATACAAATACATACATATATATATATATACATATATAGGTTTGTGGGTATGAATTACATGAACAGTGCTGTATGTGTATGTATTGATATATAGATATATATATATTATATATATATATATATATATATTATATAGATTATATTATACGTATGTTATATATATGCATATATTATGATACACATACCGTATCCATACGTAACTATATATATAATGCACACGCATACCCCTATATTAATATATATATACTAATTATATAATATTATAGTATATATATATAAGTATTTAATTTTTAGTATATATAATATATATATATACCTACATATACATATTCATATAGATCTATATATATTTTATATATTAATATATTTATAATATATAATATTAATATATGGATTATATATATAATATAATATCATACTATATACATATATTATATCGATATATATATATATATATTATATATATATTATATATATAGATATTACTATATACTATATAACTAGTATATACTATATATATACAATATCAGATATAAAATGTATAAACATTATTTATACCATTTATATATATTTAATATATAATATTATATATATATTCTATATATATAATTTTGCTACTAATTATTTATATCTATATTATATTATCATCCTATATTATATATATTTTCTATTTTATATATCTAATCTGAATATATCTATGATATATATATATATAGATATATATTTCTATAGCTCTATATATTATATATATATCTGTAAGACATATGGGATTTTTGGATTTAATAATTATATTGTTCGGGCATTCTTCTATAACCTATGGAATGTGGAGGACAGGGCAGAGTAACGACCTGAGGGTAGCTGATGAATGAGTTCTAGGGGATGGCGTGAGATAAAAGTGCTTAATTCAGGAAGTCAATGTACGACAGTTTATGAACTCTTCCCAAAGTGCCTTGTGAAAACTAGATGCAGCTAGAACCGCGAGGCGCTAGCGAACTGTGTGTTCGT